>NC_048415.1:23248564-23282661 GCF_013103735.1 Etheostoma cragini
AGGTAGGTAGGAGGGCTGACACCTTCACCAAAGCACTGGCACACCTCCGTGTTTTATTTTAATGTGACACCAGGGGCTCTCAAGCTGCCCCCGCGTCTCTCTGGTTGTCACGTGGTGGTTGACTCACACTCAGGTGTGACAAAAAGTTTTAAAATATGAAGCATGTTTTTTTATTTAGCCTGCTGCTTAAAGGAAACTACTGCTACAGGAATGCAACATACATTGAATGTCTTAATGTGGGACTGTAGGCTACATTTTGAAAGAAGTAATGTAGGCTACAACAAAGACTTCCTCTACATAAAAAGTTTAATTAGTAGTATATATCCTACTTAATCACTTCAAGCAGGATATATTTATATGTAACCCTTAAAGTCGTTTTCTAGGATACGTATTGTCTGTTTTTTAGTCGGTATGCCGTCTTGGCTACGTATTGTTTGTAACGTCTTGTCTCTCTTGTATTCTTGAATTTATGGTGAAACCAAAGAAGCTTTTTCACATTTGTGGACAATAAAGTTTTTCGTATTAAATTGTAGTCTACATATTTCCTTTGGTCTAGAAGAGCCCAGGTGTGATGTAGGCTATAGGGATATAGAGAATCTGGTCACTATGGAAATGTCAGATTTAAGAAATGGCAAAGATCAGTGGGAGAGAGGCAGAAGGGGTTTTTAGTATAAATGCACAATAGGCCACCTGTTTACCTAAAGCATAGCATGGTGTAATGCAGTATTGTATAGAAGCCTATTCATTTTCATTTTGCCATAAAAACACAGAAGACTCCTATTGGCTCTAGATTTGCTCAAATCTACCCCTGATAAGGTGTGCAAGTTGTTCTCATCATGTTGGAGTTTAGTAATGGAAGACAAAGTGAGAATTAATCTTTGAATAAGGTGTGAAATACTTTTGTTTTACTCAATTTAAGTTGCTCACATGCAGATTTTATGAGAAGGCTGTAAACTTGTTCTCAGCCCGAGCACTCTGCTGGAGTATTTGCCGTAGTGATAGAAGTTCAATACCACTGCAGGGAATGAGTGTGTGTCTGAACTGGACTCTTCCCAACAACATTATACCATAGAGATAGACTCGGATCTTTGGCTGCATTTCAGAATTAACACTCTTTCTACTCTTTTCTAGTACTTGTTTTAGGGAGTGATTCTTACCTCGTATCATAGACGGTGTACAGCCTTTTGTTCCCATCGACAGCGTTCCTGTAAATAAAAACGAAGAAGGAATTACTTTCTGTGTCCAAACAGTGCTGACTCTGCCTGACTCTGGCTTTTTCCCATGTACCAGCTAAAGATTTGTTTCTGAACCCAGTCCTGAAACCACATCGTCAGGAAACAGAAGAACCAGAAGGCTTTCACACAGAGTCCACATTTCTAAAGATGCTGCACATGCACAAACAACTTGTTCCCGTCTTTAAGATCTTAAAACAAATCCCCCCTTATACAGTTGTGAGTGAGTTGACCCCCGGTGGAGATGAATGTAGAATGATAAAATATTCTGTGGACTTCTAATTGTGCTGCTGGGAGACGTGTGTGACTTATTGTCTCCTCCTGCAATCTGGACCATTAACCAAGAAAAAAGAAAATCTGGATCTGTGTCCCACATAAGTCAGGCCTACAATAGGCTGCACTATGACAAGGGAAAGAAACAGATGAAGGATATAAAAAATAAGATTACAAAAAGAAACACTACAAGGGATTTAAACATTTTCTCACAATACCACTTCCTGTTCCTAAAATCTGGATATCTGCAGAAAAGGATCTGATCCCAGGCTCCTCTTTGTTTCAAATTCCAGATCCATAACTCTACTCACTGCAGGGGACTCACTGGGATCAATGCGGTGCGATTTACTACAAGGGTGTAGCTGTACACCGTTTCTTAAGAGGAGACTTTCAAATCTAATCTTTTTGTTAGGTTTCTGCCTGTTTTATTACTATTGCTTCGTCAGTGGTCGGAGTTACTTTCTCACCATATTGTGACCTCCGGGCTGACATCACACTCAACTCAAATACATGTCACAAAGACAGTTCACGCAGTACGAGCTCAGCACAGCAAATACAGGGAGCCTGACAGAAACCTGCATATACTGGAATGAGGATTGGTCACACACTGGAATTCCCTTTATAAAAGACAAGCAATCTGACATATTTCATCAATGCATACCTACTCTCTACCCAGGACTGTACAATATTGTTTTTTTTAATTGACATTGGGACATCAACCTAGGCATTAGGAAAGCTAACTCAACAACACGTCTTTTTTCGTTATAGTTGTGATAGTTTTCTACTGTAGTAAATATCAGGAGAAATGTGCACTTTAAAGTGTAACCATGTAACCAAGTGCCATTCCTTTTTTGTAGGCCTGCCTTTTATATTCAAATGAATATTCAATTTGTTCAATAAAAGACAGTTGGAAAGGTTTTCCTTTCCACTTCTTTTTTAATATAACAATCAATTCATTGTATTTCAACAGAATACTGTCAGCAGCAGAGAGGCAGAACTGAGTACACTTTAATCTCTGTTCATTTATCACAAGTAATATCAGTATCGTGGTACTCCAAACGTAGAGCTTCCTCATCCGGTGCATCCCTATGTCTTGCCTTGACTGCACATGTTGGCAGAACAAGTTCATACAGCACCATGGCATGCCATTTACAACCCTAAAACACAGATACAGATAAAAAGGGAGAAGCCCACTGCATCACTGTAGGGGCTCTATGTCTGCTGAACTTTAAGACTGTCACATCCCCCATCCTATAGACTGAGAATATTTGGCTGATAAAGCTTTTACAGCGTTTGTGTTGTCATTGATATTTTATCCTTTTATTCTTTCCTTTTCTCTCTCTCCTCCCCCTCCCCTATCTGCCTCTCCATCCCTCCGGTACAGCAGCTCTCCTCCGCTCTCTGGCCAGACGTCCTCCTGCTTCCCTGGCCGCACTGCTCGTCTCTGTAGACCGAAGTCTATCTGCATGGCTCTGCCTTTGGACACACTATTGGATTTTTTCGCAGAGCTTGCTGTGTGCTCGCGGCTCCTCGGAGACCCAAACTAAAAAGGATGGTCAGTCAGCAGAAGTGTTGGGAAGCCTTTAGGTTTCCGCTGCCAACCTTTTAATCGCCGTGGGGCGAAAATAAAACCTCGCTGACAGTGGAATTAGTCCACATCTTTCTTTCTTTCCTCCACCTCTCTCTTCTCCGTCTCCCTCTCCGATATGCAGTTATTGTGCGCCGATGGAGGTGACGTTCATCGGAATTGATGCCAAACAGTAAACCGTGCAATCTGCGTGTGAGATCCAGGCTCCAGCCTATCTACGGAGCTGGACAACTTTGACTGCGCATCGTCTTGTGTGGTAAGCGTCGGCGACTGCGGCTCCGCGCCGGTGCACCGGCGTTGTTACAGGCCAGCCTACAGTAGGAGATGTAGCGGGACGTGTGGGCATGGGAGAAGAATAGGCTACAGTAGTGTACGGGGGGGCGGGGGTAGGGGGGGTCTGCCACTGCAGCTGGAAGGGGACCTGCACCGGGTTAGGCTGATAGAGAACCGCGGACGGGGGGGAAGAAAGCCGGAGAGAGAGAGAGAGGTATTGACACTTTCCCTCCCACTGAAGGTAGGGATGAGGTGCATGGGTGAGTCGTGAACGAGGGGGGTGCAGTGGAAGGTGCGTACAGTCACAGCAACACTGAGGGGCTTCATGCTGAACCCGAAGAGTCCGGCTGCGGTGCAGAAAGGAATGCGGGATTCCAGCTGTGCGCGTGTAGATCCAGGTAGAGTCGTTGCACCTTTAGGTAGGAGTGGATATCCAGTGGTGGGGAACAATACAGCACAGCTCAGCCTGTGTCCTTTCACTAGTCATCAACTTATAGAATGAATTAGTGAAATTGAACAGAGGCTCCTGCATTGGGGGGGGGCTAAGGGACAAGGGTCCAACAAAGAAAGAACACGCTGTTTGCAGATCGAAGAAACAGGAACTTTGCATCATCACCTTTTCTTTTTCTATTTATAATAATTCAGTCATCCACTAACAGCTGTCCAGATGTTGTCCTGTAGTGTTTAGAAAAGCCAGATTGTAATGTGTACACATCTGGGTGCATTGAGATTGCTGCATTGGGTGAAACTGGCAGCACATTGCTGTGCTTCTGTGATGTAGTAGTGAAATAATGTGTGCACCTGATAAACATTTACGGGTCACTTTACACCTACATGCATGCAGAGAGGGTCAGATACTAGCTGCCAGTTAACGCCTGCAAGGAAATCTTTAATAACATGGTTGGATATTTATTATTCAGTTTGTTTTCAGAGTGAAACTACTAGAAGGGGGGCGGTACAGTTCATCATTATGGAGTTAAATTCTGTTACTACTGCTTTAGCTTGAGTTTAAAGCAGCCGGTCAACAGAGTTGGCAAGGTATTGTAGTTTTAAACAAGGGAGGATGTCTCGTTCCAGGAATGGACGATGGGATGTGCTACAGCTTTGCAATGAGACGTCTGTGGGTCTGTGTCTTGCTTGTGAGCATCACCTGCCGTCCGAGGTAAGGAACTCACTCCTGGAACTTTGCAGGACAACATGAAAGCACATTTTGAAGAATTCATCTCTAAGTGAATTGACATAGCGTTTTAAAGTTTTAAGTGACTTTTTTTTTAAAGTACTTCAGGGTAGATTATCCTGGGTTATCTCTGGTTTGAAGAGTTGTGTCTTTCTAATTAGTTTCTCTGATGCACTTCCATCCAGCCTCTCCCAGGATGTAACTGGAACTCCCAAAGAGGCAGAATTAAATGACAACATTACCATCTTCACACGCATCCTGGACGGACTGCTGGACGGCTACGACAACAGGCTCCGCCCTGGACTGGGAGGTAGGCGGCCAATTGGATGTACAAAGCCCAACACCTCTGGCATAATTAAAACAGTCACACATTTGCTAGGTGAGAACTAGGACTGCACGAAGTGAGGAAAGTGTACGATAACGTTGAATAGCGCGATAACGGTATAACGGTGATAAATCAACACATATCAGATATATTCAGTTCTGCTTTTCTGCTGGGTCAATATTCTGCTCAAATACAACAAAAGAAAGGAAAACATTTCCAATGTTCTTTTATTGACCACAATGAACATTGGATTCAATATGTAAGGCACCCCTAAAAAAAGAATTATAATTCCATTTGAAAGTGCAGTTGCATTTTTAGTTGCAATGCGTTTATGCGCAAGTTTATATTTCAATGACGATTTGAAAATGATATATTGTGGCATAAATGAGAACTGAATATATAATAATGAAATTATCTTGAGTGGGTCTCTTTTTTAATAACACCCAATACAGAAAGCTCTGTCCCTTTGGATCCAGATGAAAGAAAACCATGTTGTTCAGCCTCTGCATGAAAGATTACCGCCCTTCAGTCCACACAGAGAGCCAGGCAACATCTCTCTTCTGCTCATTCCAGACATGGAAAACGTGTCTGCATTCATGAAGTCTTTGACAAAGAGGCGTGATCAGCTGTTAACGTCTCCTATAAGTATGATTTAATGGCAATGGAAACACGCTGAAGCAGATAGTACGCTGGCGTGACCTTGAGAAAGCCAATATTCCTGTCATAAAAAGCAGTCCCGTGGGTATTATCAAAAAGAGGGATGCTGGGACACGGAACACGGTCTAATGAGAACAGTGCTGGAATGGAACTATGCACATTTACTAAATCTTGAGTCTTTTCTTTTCATGTCACTTTCTAATTCTACTCTGCTAAATTTCAGAGAGAAAAATTGAACTTTTTACTTCACTAAATCAATCTGACAGCTATAGGTTTTAGTTTTTTTTATCAAAAATGAAACTTCCCATCAATATAAAGGCCTACAAGTCCAGCTGAAATGATTAATCACTTAGTTGATTGACAGAACTGTTTGGATAGTTTCCACTTTCAAAAATGGGATGATCTTTCTGCATTGAGTACTTGTACTTTTATTACTTTAGTACATTGTCCTGATGATACTTACATACTTTTACTTAAGTTACATTTTCAGCGCAGGAACTTTACTTGTAAGGAAGCATTTGTACATTGTAGTATTCAAACTTTTACATTAGTAACAGACCTGAACACTTCTTCCATCACTGAATGCTATTTGATTTCAGTGTTTTATTGTTTTATGAAACAGTACAGAGTTTAGATCATTAAAGAGCAACACTATTAAATGTGTGTGTGTCATGAACAATATTTGGCCCTATATAAGTACAAATGAACTTTAAGGCAGTGCATACACTGTGTCTGCATCGTGCTGGTCCTGCAGATGTTTGTCCCGGGGGGACTAAGCTGCTCTAACAGCGTCAGGGTGTCAAGACTGTTTGGAACATGCTGCAGGGAATACAAAATCAAGTTACAGTAAAATCAGCATTCTCTTAAATAGCTACCAACACATGCCTAATCCTAAATTAAAGTTGGTAAGTTACGGAACCTTAAAAAGTTCCAATATGTACTTTAACAAATTGAATTGAAAAAAACTGTAGTTTTATATTAATTAACTCAAAACAAAAGGAACGCCACAGTGTCTTTCTAATATGAGACCAGCAGGAGTCGCCAAAGTCAAACATTTCAAACCTTTCATACAGGGGCTTTAATAAAACTGTTATAATATGTAATTAATTTAAAAAAAGGCTTGATGTCATGCATGGACACCTTCTACCACCGACTAAGTATTGTGAGGTAGTGCTCTCCCTCTGTAACTGCTGGACCAGAAGTGATGGTTTCTCTTGGATTAGTCATTCTTTTGTTCTCAAACCGACCGGTCCACACATCCAGCCTCTCTGTTATTAGGGGAAGGAGTGATAATCCCTCTGTAGAAGGGAAACCGTTGCAGAGGACAGCAATCCTTGAACAGTACATCTGTAACTGAACCTACCCTCCGTCTCATTGGATTTATCACACCGAGTGGTATTCCTTTTTTAACATTGCTAAGTGCTACTTTGCTTGGGAAAGTTTCAACTGTGTGGGATGATATTTCATGAAAACAATATGAATATATAAGAAAATCCTAGCATTGAAGTTGCAATGTGTCAAACAACCTTGTGATGCTCAGCCCCAATTACCAACTAGTACACATTATTTGAAGATATATTTGAAGGATGGAACCAACAGTTGAGTAGCTTTATCACTTCCAACCTTCACCAAACAACTCAAAGTTTGACAAACCCAACACTGTAGAACTGCATTTGCTAGTAAAAGTATCTATTTGAATGATGCTGCATATACAGTAGATACTGCAACAACCTGTACCAAGGTCAGGGTTAGGGAAGTTGGAAGTTGGTTTATTATTCTCATTTAATGTATGTTATGTCACAGAAAACAAAAAACGTGCCTTAGGCCTTCATATGTAGAATAGGTTCTGAATAATAATGCATGCACTAATCAAAATATGAATCTATTGTTAAGACTCAGAGTATTCTTTGTATTCTTACAGAGAAGGTGACAGAGATCAAGACCAACATCTTTGTGACAAGCTTCGGTCCAGTCTCTGACACTGAAATGGTAAGAAGCTCCTTTTGGTATGTTACATTCTAAACTTCTACTAAATATAATAATACAACTCTATGAACGTATTTCAATTTGAACCACCACTGGATACTTAAAATTGAAATATATTACTTGGAAAACCATATATCTGATTTTTCCTGAATTAACCTCTTTTAAATTAAAATTTATTGATTTGCAATTTCAAAAATGGATTTTGAATAACCAGTGGTCACAAATTCAGATCCCGAAATTCAAGTTTCAGTATTAAAAAAAGAATTGATTCAGGTTGCACACATTTAATTGGTCAATGTTTATTAACGGTCAGTCAGAGCTCATTACTATTCATGAGCTGGGTAAAGGATGCTGATAGGCAGGCTCTCATTGGCTAGCTGTTAGCCAATCAGACTCAAGCAGCTTAGCTGGTTGATTATTAATGAGAACCGGCCCAAATGGAGCTGGGTCTTCCTGCAGGCTTTCTCTACCACGCTAGAATGGCTTGAAACAAGGTAACCTTGTAATTTTAAGGTAACCTTACCAGGACATTTTAACCTGTGTTAATTGTGTAATTTTGTTCTAAAGGAATACACTATTGACGTGTTCTTCCGTCAAAGCTGGAAAGATGAAAGACTTTGCTTCAAAGGCCCAATGGAGATGCTTCCCCTGAACAATCTCCTGGCCAGTAACATCTGGACTCCGGACACCTTCTTCCTCAACGGGAAGAAATCCATCGCACACAACATGACTACACCTAACAAGCTCCTGCGGCTGAAAGACGACGGGACTCTGCTCTACACCATGAGGTAATCTCTCCCACGGTTAAACTTTTATCCTGCTTTTTTCCTAAATTTCTTTTCCAACCACTCAAACGACTTTACACCGACCTTACTCCCATGAGTCCCATGAGTCCCATGAGTCCCAGCTGTATTCAGTCATTCTTTTTCTCCGTCTTGACCAGCGAGTTTCCAACAAAATCAAATATATTTGACATTATCGTAATTCATAAGTCTTGGTGGTGAAATCTTATAGTCTGTGACTAAAACTCTGTGACCTTATGTCAGATTGTCTTTGAGTGAGCTGGTGTTGGACTTTAGTCTTTTTCAAATGCATTTTAGAGTCTTCTATTGTACGGTAGGCATAGGTACATACTCCATGTCTCAGTGGTGCATTGACGCGTCATCATGTTGTCCTCATACTGGATGCTGGAGGTCAGAGGAACTCCGACACTGGGAACTGGGTCTTCCACTCCTCCTCAACCAATAACTGTGTCTCCTCATCATAGAAACCAGCATGGGCTTTTCTGCTTATCACTGCTTTAAAACTTCACATGAGGTAACCAGGACTCAACTCATGTGTATGAGCTGCTATGGACATGTGTAAAGTGGCATTTTATGTTATTTAAAAGTCACTTAAGAGATGACCCATTCATTATCAGTTGATTGATTAGCAGATTTATGGGTGAGAGCAACACATTACTGTCGATACTTTAGAAAGAAATATAATATCCGAGATAGAAACATCTCATTTACATCCACTTTCATGCCTTTGCTGTGTCATTGTCTTATCAGGACAATAAATCCTCAGAATCAAATATTAACAAAGGAAATTGGAGGAAATGGACGAGGAGGGCATGTCAAAAAATGACTATTGATCCACTGACTTTAAAATTGCTTGAAATCTACAGCACAATTGCTAATACTACAAGCCATTAGTAACGGCTTCCCAATGGCCCATTAATTGGTCGGTGTTCTGGGAACAGATTATTAGAGAAAGATTTCACGTCTGCATTACTCTCACATATTGCTTGTTCACAGTACACGCAGTGTGGCCAGCTAGTGTTCCATGGAAACATCTCTCAGAGAGAAGACCGTTTCAATCCAGGCTGCGCAGACCTTACAGTACACTACATATTTATTATAGATCATAACACTCCCTATTAATCTAAAACATAAGATGTCTGCGTGTTATAACAGTGATGGTAGTGATTTAGCTTTTCTGTTTCACGTGGTAATTCATCTGCACTGTTGGCCATAATGATTTATTAAGGATATTAGTCAAGCTCAGAAAATATCAGCTACCCAAAGCTAGGCTAAGCTATCCATCTTGCAGTTCTCCACTTTATAATACACACTGGTGAGGAATCCCTGCTTGTTATTTATTAACCAACAGTCCAAAAACAGAAGACATCAAGCAAAAGCAGCAGCTCCTCTCAACTATGAATCTTTGACTTTCTTATTTGAAAAAGAATTAATAAATTAAAGACTGACAATCAAAATAGTTGGAAATTATTTTCTGTGGATTAATCAAATACTGTCTGTTCAGATTGTGTTATATTATTGAATGGGGACTTAAATAATAAATCACAGAGGGACACTTTGTTTGCAATGTACAAACACACACATTGCATAATAGCCCACCAGGGAGTGATGTATGCTGTAACAGACCCACTGTAAGTCTGATTATACAGTATAATATATATTTTTATAATATACAGTGTTCAGTATAATTCTCCTCCCTTTCTCACCACTACAGGACAGTGGTGTATGACGTGTTCTGTATGTTGATGTGGGTCATACATTTTTTGACTATTTAAAAAAATGTTTTTACAGCTGTGAAAGCAGACGACCTTCAATATACTGGAATTCTGATTGTATGTGATGTATGTATTGCATCAGTATAATATAGTGTGAGGTATTGTTAGTGGTATTAGAAGTACTCAGATCCTACTTAAGTACACTAAGTGAAAGTTATTCCAAATATAAATATAAAGTGAAAGAACCCATTAGGCAAATACTCCCAAGTGGTACCTAATAAAAGTATTGTTATATAATATTATGTAATGTGATAATCATATTATCGTATTATACTCTACGGTAGCTTAACCCCTTTTCATAAAGTTCCCCTTTGTATCCGCCTTGCTAAAAATGCACACTGCCCGACCGTGTGATGAATAAGCTCGGTCCAACTCTACTCTGAAGCTATAAATGTTAACACTAAGTAAGATATTAAAATACTTTTTAATGGTTGCACAATATCATCACATAGAAATATTACAGATGACCTCATGGGTGCATCATTTTATACCAATTTTCAAAAAATCCAGCCAGGTATATTTATTACTGTGGGAAATCTTCAGATCCAAACTAGAATTTGAAATACTTTATGTGTTGTTAGTTTGAACAATATTTGGCTGTCCAGCGGGCGTCTGATCACAGGAGCAGACTATCCCACGTGTGGCCAGCAGAGGGCAGCACCACATAAGGCTGTGGCGTTCACTGGCTCCTGTGAATTCAGGTTAATGCATTATACTCACTAGATGAGCTCATTTGTATTGCTTTGTTTCCAATAAAGCTTTATTCATGCATTTTTTGTAATTCCACAGACAGGTGGCAGCATTACTCCATGAAATAACCCTCAATTGCTTTCAAATAATTCTCGAGCTCATTTTGGCACACACAGTTGCATAATCTTTCCTAGATAGATATGATCACGGGTCCCTCTGGTGGCTCAGTTGCCTATTGCTCCGTGCTGGGAAAATTAAATTTGACTCTGCTGTTAAGTATCAGAGACAATAATGAAGACAGACTATGATTTTCATTGGGTAATGGCTGTATACCCAACTAGGCACAGCCGTAATGAAACAAATTATTCATAATAAGAGAGTATGTTCATTTGTGAAAATGATGATCATTGTGATGATGATGATCATTTCACACTCTGACTTTGCACACTTCTTCTTTCAGACTGACTATATCAGCAGAATGCCCCATGCAACTGGAGGATTTCCCGATGGACGCCCATGCTTGTCCCCTTAAATTTGGAAGCTGTGAGTAAACACGCCTCTAAGCAAATGCACACAGCGAGTAACAGCAATTAATAACGCAGGAAAAGGTACAGTTGAAATGTTTCATGATCACAACCTAGACATCGGTAACACATTAAAAGTGTTACCACCCTCCCTTTCCTAAAATACACAAGGTCACTAGTGAGAAAAGTGGCGTGTGCTGTCGTATGGACATGACATCAGTTTCAGAGTTTTTATCCATGCAGGGGATATCGGGATGGCTGTACCGGCCTGTGTTTGACAGCCTGTGTCCCTCCGGTGGAAAGCTATTGTTATGGCAGTGCAGGATATAGTCGTGTAGACACTGACACACTTGTCCTGATTAAGCCATTAATCAACATGTCAGGGCTGCTCTCCTGCATCCTTCACTGCCTCAGCTACACTTAATGGGAAATATTTCAACCACACAAAGTGGAAAAGCAAGGGGCGTGCACGTGCACACACACACGCACACACACACACACGGCCATAGCACCAGATTCTGGGTCCTGTAGAAAGAAATTCTCAATAGGTCCCTTCCAGCATCCACAGCATTTCATTCTAGCATTTGTTTTGGGTGCCCCCACCCCCAGTCTGACACCCCTGCATACCCTACCACACACACACACACACACACACACACACACACTCACACTCACACTCACACTCACACTCACACACACTTACTAAGGTAATCTTTAAAAAGCCAATCCGACACCTTGCACAGCTAAACCACACGTGTGACTTGTGTCCCACGCCTTCTAAGCCAGTTAGGTTGCCTTACATAGCTCCAGCGGTACAGAAATATCTGGGGATCTCCTGTTGTGTAAGTTTAAGATTAACATTTGAGGTCTTCACTCCCACTAAGGTGTGGAGGGTAATCTCCAGCCTCAACTCTCTCTGGGCTCTGATGCAGAGTCACAGGAAGCTGCAGGCTCCCCTCAGTGTCATTTCGCTACTCCTACGCCTGCTTTGGTCACCCCCACGAGACAATCAGAGCAAATAACTGAGACTGTGCTGGCCTGTGTACTTGATGCAAGCCATCTGATGTCGATTAACTTCTCAGTGTGCCTACAACGTCAACACATGATTGTATTAATTATATGAGGTTTAAACACTGATGTTTTATCTGCGGCCCTGTAGATTCAGTGTAACTGAACTGTGATTAAATTGATTTCAGTTCACTTTATTTATCTCTGCAAGGGCGAATGTAAGCAGCAGCTCATGTATATATATATGTATTATATATACGGTATATATTCAATGTGCGCTCAAAAGAAATAGCATACAAAAAAGAAAACTGTTTTACAGTTGGCAGAGGTAGATCAGTTGGTCTATCAATGAAAGCAATATCTGGCAATGGGAACAGAACTTAACATGTTCATCATCAAATGTCATGGATGGAAACGCCAATCATTTTTTTAAATGCGTGCTACATTTAGATAGAAACCTGGAAACTGTTCATCACAAAGCCAAAAACCATCATAGGCGATATACTTAACCTAACGTGATTGCTAATGGATACACAATTAAATGGATACATGTAAATACTCAAAAAGAAGTCAAAAGCACACCATTTTTTTTAGCAGTACAAAAAAAACTATATGATGGAATGTTCTCAGCATTTGTCACGATTAGGTTTTAGAGGGTGGTGCTGTTCATCTTGAGCTTTGATCCTTTATCTATTAAAACAGAGGTGGCAAAGTGACCTGTACCCATAGACTGTATACAACTAGACTATTCCTAACTTAAGAATAACAATTACTTTGATGGCCATAAAATGATTATCTAAAGCTAATGTCACAGCAAATGTTGTGTTAGGTTCTAAACTGTTAAAGTTACCATGGTGCAGTCTATCCTGTTTTCTCTGACTCCATTAACCCCAACTAATCCTCTGACCTAATGGGCTGAAGGCTTTCACGGCTACAGGAGACCTGGCCTTTGCCGTTGCGTTAATCACTTCCCGTGGACTGACCTTACCGTCAGTCTCATCCTCTGCTTCCTGTTCCTTTCACCGTAGTTTCAAACTGTCGCTGGCGCTATACAGTTGGAACAATTTAAAAGAAGTGTAAACTGGGTAGAAAATATTTGGATGATGTAAACACATTGAAACAAAATATATATTTGCTATTAGCTGTGTTGGCGTGAAGCTAACGCCACATATAGTAACCCCAGTTGTCTATCTCTGCTTTACTATTCTAATGTTGTCACCCATTTAGTTTATCTAAACCTCTCCTCCGTGAATGTCTGCATAGTTCTCTCTCTTCTCCACCTCCTCTCTTGTTTTAGTTATGGCTGAGTTAAACAAAGAAAATCACTACCACTCGCAGATCTGTCGGTTCAAAGTACAATATGCAGTATTTTACAAAAAAAAACAATGCAAAAGCAATCTCTCTCAATCAAGTGTGTGGCGGTTTCTGTATTCTGCCCTCTGCCGGGATTTTCTCTTTTCTTTTGATTTTTATGTGTGTGGGTTGTTTATGGGCGTCAGCAAAGAAACTTTGGGCCCCACGTGGGTGTGTAACCCCCAGCCAATAACAGCAGCCCATTCTTAGTCCCACTACCACATCATTTGATACTGAGGAACAAATTTAACAGATACACACAGACAGGATAAAGCTGTGCATTTGCATAAAGTGCTGCACATTCCTGTAAAAGTGTTTATTTTATTTTTGCTTTAGAATGTAACTGATGTGAAACAATCAGAAAATAACGTGTTACTTTGATTCCACTGCGTTGTTCGGTGCTCCCTTATTTTCAATTACTCCAAGCCAATAAAGTTTTTTTTTCACCCCTAAACATGTATTTACGTATCACAGACATCAGCCTCTCTCAAACTCAAAAAATGCTACCACTCTATACTGACACCAGATATGTTATGTGTGACAGATTAGTTAAGATAATACAAACAGAAATACAATGAAGATACAGTATTGGATTGGGAAAGAATAAAAGGGAAGAAAGAACAGTTGTTACCCACCATCACTGAACTTTTTCACATATCTTTGGTATCTACAACGTACTGTAGTTCCCATTGCTTTGTTGGAGACACTTGCAATGTGGTTCTACTGCTGTATATGCTGTATATGTTCTTCTAGCACAGTATAAGATATGACAAAAAATATGTTTACTGCAAATCCTTACTTCTTATCAGTGCAAATGCTTCATGCCTTTTTTAAATCTGTATTTGTTTTTACAATTTCCTTTCTGTCTGAAATATTAGAGAAAGTTGTTTACAATCAGTTAGTTCATTAAAGAGCACAACTTTAGTTCCACACAGCACAGAGCCTGGTATACTCCAAGTTACAAAAGATGCTATAGAAGCAGATTCCTGTGAATTCTTTTGTGGTCATTTTGCCATACTTCCATCAAAGTAATGTGTACGTCTTAGAGAAAAGAAATTCAATTGCTGTCTTCTAACACCACATTGCTGGATTAATGCAATACTTTTAGATTGGACACTGCACTGCATTACGATAGAGAGTAAGAGAGAGAGAGAGAGAGAGAGAGAGAGAGACACACACACACACATACACACACACACACACACACACACACACACACACACACACACAAGGATTTAGTGCATCTACAGTATTTGTGAGGTTTGTAGTACAGTACAGTTTGAGCGAATGAGAGGGTTTTTGCATTTTCCAGAGCTTGTTTTCAAGATGAACTTATGTTTTTGAAATTGGAATCAAAGGCTTACCATTAGTCGTGCTTCACACACAACTGCAAACAAGCGACTAAAATACTAATTCCAGCGCTAAAAGGTCAACCCTGTGAGTAAATCCTTCAAGGCAATCCCTCAACACGGTGGCAACATTCACATATTATATGGTTCCATTAACATCTGCCTATTGTTAAAACTCAAACTGATTACAACAGTTAGTGACACAAAGTTAATCTCTGATAATGAAGCAAAGTGGGTGAAAGTTCACAGCCACGCCACATTTCTTAGCTAGGAACATCTAACGCCTCCTTCACACATGCAGTCTATCCCTCAAACGTTCTGGCGGGGTCATGTGTGTATGAAAGCAGGGACACACATTCAGGGAAATCTGTAGCGCCAACTTCTCACCTCAAGACCTAGTAGCCTTTCGAGGTAAATGCAGGTAGGGATGTGTTTTGAAAGACAGCAGTAACGTAGCAGGGATGGGCATTTAAAGGTTAAAGCTTCCACATGGAGCGGGCGAACCCAGCACAAGACTGCGTTGATGTTGAATCCACGACTTTTTATAGTGAAAAATTAAAATGCTTTTGCATTTCTGTGCCAATATTTTTTGTGGGTGACTTGATAACTAACAAGCACACTTGTTGAATATACAAAAACATCAGAGGACATAGGCAGCAGAACAAAAGCAGCTTGTCGCCCGCCATGTTCCTGATAATAATAAAATAATAAACGTCTTCCACCACGCACACGTACATTCGGCCTCTCCCCATCTTCTTTCTTCTGTTGAGTTTTTGGGCTGCTGGACTGCCTGAATAGGTTTTCCAGTAATTAACCTGAACTATGTGTGAAAGAGGCTCAGAAGCCGAGGACCCAACGTGTAAACAGTTTACAGGATCTGACGGATGTTTCTGGAGATTCAGAAGCTAACCCTGGTCTGACACGGTTCTGCTCTCCTACTGTATGTACTGTGCTGACACCACCACAAAACACGGCCTGGAGGTTTTTAGTCTGTATTGTCTGTATAACCAAAACCTGATATATATATTCCCATCAAAGGACTCCAAAACCATTTGGTTGTCATCAAACTACGTAAAACCATGTTTAAAAAAAAGCTACAGTTGCATTAATTGACATTATTTCAATGATAATCATCATTAAAAATGGAGTTTATTTAGAGACTAGGACATTGACCTTTGACCTGTCTCTGTCACTGCGCGATGTGAGTCGAGTGAAGATGGAAAGAGCTGAGGATGCGTCACTTTGGGACTTTGCTCGGAATCTGCGGAGGCAGAATTCCGCAGAATTTCCCACACATTTTAACAAATTAAACTCTGAATGTCAACACATCCCAAGCAGAAAAAACTTTCCGCAAATGACACAGAATTTCATTCTGCATCACCACCTAAAACTGTCAAAAATAACCAGCAGATTCCTTTTGGGTCTGATAATAACTGGTGTGAATTTACCTGCTTAACAGTGGGTCTGTGTTAGGATTTAGAAGTACCTGGACCGGAAACCAGACCTAAAACGTACAGTAACTCTTACATAATCGTCATTTATCAAAATCATCTTTGCTTGAACAACAACAAAAGCTGATAGAGAGCATGAAAATAATAGACAGAACAGGCACACTTCCGGGCGAGTTATGGGGAGTTATCCTGTTTTCGCTTCAGCCACTGCATACTGCGTATGGGTGTGTGTGTGTGTGCACATGCTGCTCAGTTTGTGATGGAAATCAGGAAATGATTTTGATTTGATTCACCACATAACATGACATTACGTTACACTGGCAGAAGCTTTTATCTAAAGTGACTTTGAATTTCACCGTACACACATCAGGAGCTGTTTGGTGAGCAGCATCTTGGAGAGGCTCTTCTTTCAGAATGAACTCTTTCTGCTTTAGGAATAGTTAAAGATTGTGATTAATGTCCTTATTTCATTTGAGGTCATATTTGATGAGCAATGTAGTGATCTTCTGACCTGACATGTACATCTGAATAACCTTAGGAAACAGATCATATATAAAATAAGCATTGCTTGCTTTCATGCTCTAAAATGTCGGAAAATAGAGAAAAAGTCAAAAAACCTGAAAATATTTAGATCCCCATCATATATGATGGAGAAAAGCATTAAACATTAAACCCTCCCATGTGACATGTTGGACCATTGGCCATTTTTAGCCTAAAAACCTACTTATTGAATTAAGAATTGGAATTGTGCATTTTGTAAACTGCATATCAACAATGTTAAATTTGTTGAATACTAAACAATTTGTACTATATCTGCCTGTCTTGTTTTCATAGATGCGTACCCAGTCTCGGAGGTGGTGTACACGTGGACGCAGGGAGCAGCCAAGTCAGTGGTGGTGGCAGAGGAAGGCTCCCGGCTCAACCAGTACCATCTGATTGGACAGACTGCAGGGACAGAGGACATCTACACCAGTCGAGGTACTCAGATTAAAGATGACCTATTCAAGGCACCGGGTAGCTCACCTGGTTGAGCGTGCGCCCTATATACTAAGGCTCAGTCCTTACCACGGTTGCCTGGGTTAGAGTCCGACCCACGGAGTGAGAGAGAGGGGGGCTCTCTCTTCCTCTATTCCTGTAGTCAGCTATTCTATCAAATAAAGGCCAAAAAAGCCCCAAATCAGTCTAAAATAAAAAGATGATGTTCTATCATACACACCAGCATCTATACATTTATGTGGCTACATGCCTCCAATTATCTTTTATCCCAAAGTTTTTCCTGCCTGTATAACAGCATTCATCCAGAAGCTTCAGGCAGGAGCGGGCATGTTAAGCCCCCACTTCAACCCTATTACTCAGCTCTGTGTTATTACAGGGGTGCCATCCAAAGAAGAATTTTTCTTTTTTTCCAAATCAAGCTGGATAGAGACAATGAATGAATTACAAGGATTTGAAAATGCCTCCCACACATAGCCAGCTGTCTCTGAGGCTGCCAAGAGAAGAGGAAAAAAATCACTTATCCATGGCCTGAGCCATTGGGTCTCTAGGGTTAATCCGTATGCAGGCCCATCAGCAGTTGTGCTTTTACTGAGTGACGTCACGGCTCAGGGATTGGCTGCAGCGGCGGAGACACGTTGGGGGTGGCGGGCGAGGGGAATCTGCTTAATTCTGTTATGTAAAGAAGTATGATAATACATTTCTGCTGCTTGTTGCTGGTGGGTTTATTACAGGGGGGTGTTCCTATAGCCATAATGTATACAGAGGTAGTTTCCTAATCGCATTTCTGCCGGGAAATACACTGGAGATTGTACTCAACGTGTACTCTTAAGTATGCTGCAGAGCTTTTTAGGCAGCAGAAGAAGAAACCTAGACTGAGTTGAGATTAGCACACAGGTTGCGGTCTTTGTGTAACTCTGTCACCCCCCCCGCATGGCTCAGACAAACAGAGCCAGCATGGTCTTAGTTAGCATTGCTAATCTGAGGTGAAAACCCTCTTTAAAAAGACAAGAATAGCTACGCAAAGCTCTCACACTGGGCAGAGGCGACCTTTGACCTCACAGGTTAAGCCGAAGAGGATGAAAATGTAGACACAGGAATTGAATCGATAACCCTCGACAAACCTTGTAATTTCACTACGTTACACACAGCAGTGCTTTCAGATCAAAATAGAAAGCGGCAAAGCTCAACAGATGGTTTAGAGCTGTACTCACCAGTTAACCAACATGACTGCATTATTCTCCGCTATGAATGGCAGTTCCCCGCGGACACTCCAAAAACCAAACAGTAAAATCCACCACAACTGCATTTTCACGCCTTGGAGATTTCCATCCACGTCCGAGCCCGGCAGGCGGTCAGATCAGAGGGGGGTTTGCCCAGTCGTGCCACCACAGAGCAGGGCTGCTGGCTAGTAGTCCTTGGACCAACACAGGTGCCCTTTTCATTAAAGACATGATGCTTTTCGCATTGCACGGACCATCCAAACTTTTCTCCCAGTCCCTCTCAACCGCCCTCTGCCTCACTCATCTGTGCACCTGCTCGTAATCACTGCTGATCCAGGTCCGTTCTAGTGCTCGAGCTCAACCAGGCAAGGATGTATGTTCCCAATCAAGAGTGGCCTGGCCTGACAGAATGGGATGGCCTGCCTGCTGCGCGCACGCACACACACACACACACACACACACACACACACACACACACACACACACACACACACAGATACATACATACACACACATAGAAAGAGTGAGACACAGAGAGAGAGAGAGAGACACAGAGAGAGATATACAGGGTGCAGATTGTGACAAGGGATTAGTGAGACAGAAAAATCGGATTTTGCCAGGAGAAAGCAGCAGTCATCTGTGGAGTTTATCAGACTCCATGGCCGAAAGGGTTTTTGAGAAAGAAAAATCCTTCAAATGAAATCTTCAGTTGATTAACAGGATATGATGATTTCCCCCACAAACCTGTTTTTCAGTGATTTTATTCACACTTTCATATTTAGAGTAGTCCTTCCTAGAGGTTTTCAAGTAAAGTTGACTTATACAGCACTCAATCACAGCCTCTGACTACTCAACACCCAATGATTAAAGGGAATGAAAACAGAGATTTCTAATGCCTGTAAGCACAAAAAGAAGAGTGTCAGAGAGAGGAATCCCCATCCAAAGCAGGTCAGACAGAAACTAAATGATCATTAAAGCCCACAAACACCAAATAGGTCACCTTAATCATCATGGTCATCACAGAGAACACACTCAATCTAGGGACATCCGCCTGTCTCCGTCACCATGAACCTCTACCAGCAGTGTTCCTCTGTAGTAATACCAGCAGTGTTCCACTGTACTAATACCTGTAGTAATACCAGCAGTGTTCCTCTGTAGTAACACCAGCAGTGTTCCACTGTAGTAATACCTGTAGTAATACCAGCAGTGTTCCACTGTAGTAATACCAGTAGTAATACCAGAGGAGTTCCACTGTAGTAATACCAGTAGTAATACCAGCTGCAACTAAAGTCTGGATGGCGGTTCATTTAGCAGGTAGTACTGTCGTACAGCTGGATGTTCTTCCAGATGACGTCACTTTTTGCCTTCTTTGTGTTGCCGTTCTATACTCCCTTCACTTCGGGAAACAACAACCACAGCCTCCGAGCTGGCAAACTGCACGCGGGAAATGGCAAGTCTTGCTGTAGTAAAACTACGCATGGCGATATGCCGCTACTCTAAATAGCTCACGTTGCTGTGTTGTGTCAACAGCTAACTTCATTTCATATTTATGAGGCTTTTTTTTTTGACAGGGTGCAAATGTTCCACCAGAACAAGTTCCTTCCCAAGACTATTTTAAAGAAAGGCCAACCACCCAGACGGGTGTGTCTGTGTGGAGGGGCAGCGCTGTGGGGACAGGTCTGGTAGTGAAGACTAGTCACGACCTAAAATAAGAACATTAAAAAGAAAATGACACGTGGCACTACTACTACTACTACTACTACTACTACTACTACTACTACACACATCTTGGGTGAAAAAATATTACATACAAATATTATGTTTGGCAGAGAATAGAGAGCTTGCCGCCCACATTGTCAGAGAGAAAGTCAGCAGTGTTGTTTTCACAATAAATGATATTCCAGATAGAATATAATAAGGTGCAGTCAGAACAGATAACTATGTACATGAATAGTCAGATTGATTGGTCTGTTTTAGTGGGTTTCAGTTCTGTTGTAACTGTTCTATTATCTACATTTACCCTCTTAGTCATTATATCCACATTACTGAGGATTATTGATTTTCTCTATATCGTCCAGCCTTACTTTTGATACACAGAGTTGTTGTTTGCTTGGTTTAGTATCAAATCACATATTCCATCCACGGTTACATCCAACACCATTTCCTTCAGTATTGCGGCATACTATCTTCTTCATTATCCAGAGTAAGGATAACATTGTCCCAAAAACTGAAACGGCAACACTTTGAGCCTTTCCTCCTCCTTTGTCCTGCTGTTTCCTACAGGCCAATACACCGTGATGATGGCTCACTTTTACCTGAAGAGGAAGATCGGCTACTTTGTCATCCAGACCTACATGCCTTGCTTCATGACTGTAATCCTGTCACAGGTTTCGTTTTGGCTCAACCGGGAGTCTGTGCCAGCGCGGACTGTCTTTGGTGAGTTTGAAACACATAGACAGACACATCAGCCAGTCAAACTGTGGAAATTACCAATTTTACATCTTATTAGTACGGCCATAGGACTACGTATGTATACGGTTTTAATAAACCTGTAAAATTACTGCAGAGTCTTTAATCTAAAGTATTCATTTTAAGCTTAATACATAAAATGTAAGCTGAATGAAATCATGCATGCATACTGTAACCTGGTGTTGCTGCTATGATTTATCTACAGTGCTCTGAAATGTGCCCCTCCTTTTACTACGACTTCATCTGTTGCAATAGAAACAGAAAGTCAGAGGTTAGTCTGGTTCGTCAAAGTGACCCAGTTTTCTCCACCACCAGGTGTGACCACAGTGCTCACCATGACCACTCTCAGCATCAGCGCTCGTAACTCTCTGCCTAAAGTGGCTTACGCTACTGCCATGGACTGGTTCATTGCCGTGTGTTACGCCTTTGTCTTCTCCGCACTCATTGAGTTTGCCACAGTTAACTACTTCACCAAGAGGAGCTGGGCCTGGGATGGGAAAAAGGCAATGGAGGCCCAACAGCCCAAGGTATGTATTGTGTGTGTGTGTGTGTGTGTGTGTGTGTGTGTCCTTGTTGATCACACATCGCGAAGGCCCAAACCTGGCTGACTCACTGACTTTCACCACAGGTGATGGTGTCTCTCAGCTTGGTTGTGAATGCAGATTGTTGGGTTTCTATCCGGCAGCCTCAGTATTGCCCCTTGGTTGGTAAAAGGGGGGTATGTAGATGCCAACAATGCCTAGAAACAGGAAAAGGAAGTTGTTGGAAGACGGAGAAGGAACTGCAATTTGTAGACCGAATGACAGCTATATATCGGTATGGGAAACAGGAAAAATGCTGGACAGAGTTCCTGTCTTCCAGTATTATTATATATTATATTCTCTTCTAAAATATGAACAGAAATAAAACTAAGATTTCCCACCCATATTAGAAAAATAACTATGTTTACATACACACTGATAATCCATTATTATTCAGAATATGACAAGTATTCTGAACTTGAGTCATGTAAACAGCATATTCCATTTGGATACTCTGAATAAGGCCTTATTCTAAATGTAGCATTTTCCATTTTAGATAGTTAAAAAAAAAGAAAAAAAAAGGGTTAGCCGACTGCCTGGAAACAGGATAGGAGTGGAATATAATCATTACCATTAATCATGTCAACAACTTAGTAGGAATCTACTGCAGTGCTCCAATATTGGTATATTCAAGAACATTTGATTGGAAAACAACAACAAGACAACCAACTGATATTACAGGTCGTGCTGTATTCTATCTTGTTAAATAATTACTATTAATATTCACTAGTACGTCACAGCAGCTTTAAACCCTACTGTGAGATCAGGATATCAATAGCTGATCAAAAACAACTCCCATGTTCTCCTCTACTCTACTCATTCTCTCGTCTCTGTGTCACTTCAGGAGTGGTAGTGTGGAAAGGAGGAGTAGTGGACTCGACGATGTATAAATGATAATAAAATAAGAGATGAAGTTCAGAAATGGCGGATCAATACATTTGCAGTTCCGTGGGCCAGTGTTGTGGCACAGCGCCAGTTCATTACTGGCCAAGGACATCGATCCCCACATTCAGCCTTCCCTGGCCCTCTGTTATTCCCCTCATAGAGTGTGTGTTTGCGTGTGTGTGTGTGCCTGCCTATGTTATAATATAGCTTAGTTTTATTGTGTTTGATAAATGTGCAGCACCTCAATCAATGCGTTTTCTCTGTCCCCACAGAAGAAGGACCCTTTGGCTCTGTCTAAAAAGCCCAACAACACCTGTTCGGCCGGTGTGAATTATACCACCAACCTCACGAAGGACACAGCCATCTCGACCATCTCAAACAGCACGGCTGTTCAGCTCAAACCCTCTGAACCCAAGGCCCCGGACCCCAAAAAGACTTACAACAGTGTGAGCAAGATTGACAAGATGTCCAGAATAGTGTTCCCGGTGCTGTTTGGGACCTTCAACCTGGTGTACTGGGCCACGTATCTCAATAGGGAACCCGTGATCAAAGGAGCAGTTTAAGCTCTGCGATCAGGATCATTCATCGTCCGGACAACCACTTCAGGATTTCATAACGGGAACGCAATACTCATCCATGCCACTTAGCCCTTGTATCATAGATGTGCGTGTTTTTTTAGGTCATTGGATAACATTGCATGTCTGTCGCTTCAGGAAAACGTTGCCTTGAGTTTGTACATGTACGACATACAAATTTTCCTAACAGACGCTTTGTCATTTTAAATCTCTGAGTCACTGATTAGTTTCCTGTTTCACAACGTTAGCATTTGGCATTTATATTTTTTCCTCGCATTTACAGTAGATGCTGGTACAGTAAGGCCAAATGCTATGCAAAACAACATTTTTACCGTGTCATTATTTGAAAGCAGCTTTTCCTTTTGTGACCCTTACTTTGTACAAATGGGCTGGAGGTCCCGGTATGCGAGGCTGGGCCCAGGCCCATGGGACTTTGCTTCCTTGTTAAAAGCAGATGAATAGCCATGCTAAATGTGTTGCCTTCAGAGTGTGATAGCTCATTATGAATGCACTAAAATCTTATTTTACTTCTTCAGAAGCCAGATTTCAAACTTTCATTAAATCCTGTCGTGTTTCTTTTTTGCTGCTTTTCTCTCAGTTTTGAATGGCCAGTTTTTTCATAAATGTAATTTTGGGGACAGATCTCAAGCTAAAGTGATACAGCGGCAGCTTGTTTCCAGGTCCCCATGTTGAGAATCCTGTACATATGGTCGTAGATTAAGAAACATGTATATATGCTTTTAAAAAAAGTACCCCTTAAGCCAGTAAGGTTAGCTTCTATGTTATGCGTATGCAGCATCACAGTGTTACTCTAGTCTAGCGCTTCATTGACTGGATATTGGGAAATGAGCAGAATAGCTTGAGCTTTAGCAATGTTGACCGAATATACAATGCTTTTTCAAAACATTTAGTTTTTTAGATCAGTTTGTCGTTTCTATAAGCTTTGATGATAACTCGCAAATATTCTTGATCAATATTTGGATGCTTTGAGCAGGATCACTTTTTGTCATAATTTAGAGTAAGAGTAGTTGAGAGACTGAGTTATCAGGTCGTCAGGCCAATCAAAGAGACAGAAAGTCACATGACCAGGTTATTCCTTTTGGACCAATCTTGTTTTTAAATCACGATATGTAATTTTTCAGGGCGAAGTTGTCATCAAATGAGTGTTAAAGCAACACTGAAGAACTTTTTCTCTTCGACCCCCCTACCGGCTGGAAGTGGAACTGTCCATTACGTTACCATTATCCTTATATCTCAACTACAGATCTGCTAGCTGATCTGGAAAACCCGCACCCAAGTACTGTACCTTAAAATAATGGTTTCAGTGGTTCACCAGCTCGGAATCCTGCATTCGCTCTCCGGCTCTCTACCGGATAGACCCGCACTCCGCGGGGTTGCCAGATCGGGTTGTGGATCTGTAGTTCCAATGAGACGTAAGGGGACAACATGACAGCTGTAATGGACACATCAGCCTCCAACCTGTAGTGGGTAGTGTAGTGTAGTGTTGCTTTAAATTAAAGGAATCATTTAATATATTGGGAAATTTGCTTTTTGGCTTTCTTTCCATGAGTCAGATGACAAGACTTCTACCACTCAACGTGTCTATACAGCAATATGAAGCTACTGCCACAAACCGATTAGCTTAGCTTAGCACAAAGACTGAACACAGATAATTCACTTAAAAGGAGCTTAAATCTTATTTTCTTTTTTGTTGAGATTTAAATTATTCTGTACACTCAATCTGAAAATACAGCCATAGCCCAGTTAGCTTAGCTCAGCATAAAAACAGAAACAGACCTCTGAAGGTCCCTCGTAAACACGGTGCATCTCGTTTGTTTAATATCTGAAGAGCCAGAGAAAAGACGTTGTTTTAGCCTGAATGTGGTGAAGGAGTTCTGTAACGTTGTAGAAACGTGAGAGTAGGGCCGCGTTTCCTTAAAAAGGTTCCGATACGGTAACGATACCAATACCGTGACTACGATACCGGTTCCTATACAATACTTTTTTCAATGCCAATTTTATGAAGAAAGAAGAAATGACAACCTTATTAACGGTATTTTTCGGTGGAGTTTTACAGCCAATCACAGACGTGGTTAGATCATGGTGGAAGCACGCTGCATGCTTATTGAGATGAGGACTCCTCAGGACACTGTTACACATTGCGTGGCTCGACTAATTTGTGGCTCGCATGGCACTAAATAATACGGTGATACGCTGAACTAGCAAGGCCTATTAGTCTGCCCTATTCAAAATTATTTACATATATTTTAAATACCCAAAACAGCGGCATTAAAAGATGGAAACCGAGTAAAAAAGATATTCAAACTTCCTGACTCGGAGTTGCCAGTTTGGACAGTCTTTCCAGCTCTTAGAGCTCTTGGATGGTTAGATACATGATGGGCTAATGTAGAAAAAAATGAATAGTGTATGTTCAGGGATGATAGATTGATAAGCAGACATGCCATTTATGACTGGATGTATCTTTTGACACGTTGCGGTAAAAGCGTCTCCTGTTGACGCTGTCCTATCACTTTAGTCTCGTGAAAAGAGAAGCCTGAAAACAGCCTGGTGTAGGTCCCGGAACCTTGGCCCACCTTCAAAGCTAACCGTCTCCCGGCTCTAGCTTCATGTTAGCGCGCTTACATAACGGGTAGCAATCTTCTTGTCTTACTCTCGGCAAGAAAGCAATTAATCACATTTAATGTAATAACTCCTAAGTCAAGAGTTTTACATAATACTGCGAAAGAGTTTTGCAGTCTAACATTTACAGTACAGTTAGTGTTGTTTGGGTAAAGATTGAAGTATGAATGTGATCTACTCATGGGACTTTATGCCTTCTGGGTGGCCTGCCTCTATTTAATAAGTTTATGGAGCACACCGGTTGTATTGTATTATTACATTTCAGTACATTTTAGGTACAGGCTGTTCTTTAAATGCAAATATCTGAAGCAATAATGCTCATATTATTAATGACTTCTGTTTATAGTAAAGTGTGATCATTTGACTTTCTTTCTGTTGATGTCTTTTTATCCAGATTTCCTCTTTTTGGCAATAGTCTTTTTCTATATATACTCTGATTCCTTTTAGCTCCGCCCCTCCCTCTTTGGAAGCACAGTGCTCTCTGACCATGGTTGATGTGTTTATTTTATTTTAAGTACCAATGGAAACCTTCACTTTTTTCTTAATTGTTATGCATTGATTCCCAATAAAGCTTTACTGACTCCCTCAGTCTGCTGTTCTTGGTCCCAAAGCTCAGTCATATCGAAACGTGAAAAGTTGTCATGTCAGTTGTGTGTCATGTCAGAGATTTCCTGTTTCCTCAGCTTTTCTCTTCTGACAGATTCCAGATAAATACACACAGAAAGATGCAGTATTGTGTATTAGATAGTGTATAAGTGTACAGTACAAATCTAGCTCGATGTGATAAAACGCCGCCTTAATCTTGCTTAACGGAACAACGCTGTGCACGTGCTGCATCTCCTTCCATCATATGCATGCATGCAGCTCATGCAGCTTCTCCCGTTGGTGGGCTGCTACAGCCATCTCGGGGGTCTCTGTGGCGGCAACATCTGGCTCACATCTGTTTGTCAAGGATTTAGCTCCTTCTAAGTTGCTTTTTCCATTCAGTTGGCCCATCCTCTACACCAAATGAAGCTGTCACCGACGGCAACAAATGACAATCATAGTATACAGCCTGGGAAGCACAGACGGGCAACAGAGAACGCTGGTGGGGAGGACAACAAACACACACACACAAAAAAAAAAAACACACTGAACCTTACACACACACACACACACACACACGCACACATTTCATATGAAAGACAGGCTGATGCGGTTATATATTGTTTTTAGGGCTGGGTAGTATATCAATATTATATTGATGAAAGAGGCTAGCTATAACTTTTTATAATTTGGATATTTTTGATATCGTGATGTTGTGATATGACTTGTGTTGTCTTTTCCTAGTTTTAATGGCTTAAAGGTTGGGTTTCTTTAAATACCATCCCAGAGTCCGGTCTAGACCTGCTCTTTATGAAAGACCTGGGAGATGAATAACATCCCAGAGTCCGGTCTAGACCTGCTCTTTATGGAAAGACCTGGGAGATAAATAACATCCCAGAGTCCGGTCTAGACCTGCTCTTTATGGAAAGACCTGGGAGATAAATAACATCCCAGAGTCCGGTCTAGACCTGCTCTTTATGGAAAGACCTGGGAGATAAATAACATCCCAGAGTCCGGTCTAGACCTGCTCTTTATGGAAAGACCTGGGAGATAAATACCATCCCGGAGTCCGGTCTAGACCTGCTCTTTATGGAAAGACCTGGGAGATAAATACCATCCCAGAGTCCGGTCTAGACCTGCTCTTTATGGTGGTGTGATTTGGCACTACATAAATAAAACTGAATTCAATCACAGTAAAGTACTGTCATTTTCTGAACTTACCAGACTAGCTATACTATTAGTATTTGTTGTCACATAGTCATTATGACACGCACATTATTGGTGATTTATTAAAAATCTTGGGTAAATATTTTATAAAAGCACCTATAGTCAACCCTTCAATATCGCCACAATATTGGTATTGAGCTATTTGGTCAAAAATATATTCAATATTCTATTTTCTCCACTATATATATATATATATATATATATATATATATATATTTTACTGAATATATCTGAATAACATATCTAAAGCTCATGCATGCAGCCCACTGATCCCATTTGATATATATATATATATATATATATTTTTTTTTTTTGCCGTTTCTGAAAGTATTATACGTATCGGAAGTCTGAATAAATTGAAGGGAAGTTCATTCCCTTCAACATATTCAGAGTTCCATTCAATATATCCACACTTCACACCAAGTGTTAGAAAAGGTGGGGGGGATGCAGAAGCCCCCCCCCCACACTAATAGAAGGCACTATTCATTATGGGTACTTTTTACTTTTTGACATAGCTGCAAAACTGCTTAGTCAGTAGTGGAGAAAGGACACATATACTGCAGCTATCAGCATATATGTATATATATATATATATATATATATATATAAAAATAAAAACACACACACACACACACACACACACACACACACACACGGTATATATCTGAATAACATATCTGAGGCTCATGCATGCGGCCCACTGATGCCTTCTGATTTCTGGCTTGCTGACTGAGCTCTCGCTGCCGTTGCTACAGAGTGGGAGTAGAGCTTGCTAACAGCTGCAGTGGCACAAAGTTGTAACTGATCTCAACTTTCAATGAACCCTCTACAGCAGAGACCTCCAACAGGGGAGACCACTAAATTAGAAATGTTTTGATTATTAAAAAATTGAAATGTCTTAGCAAATAAACCAGCCTATTGGAGGTAAAAAGCCATTGCTGATGGGCCACGTGTGTTTAACATTGTTAACAACAGGGATTTAGAAAACAATATCAACAATTATTTTAATATCTTAGTATCCCATGCACCATAAAAGGTAAAGACTTTAGGCCGCCCTACACCTTACTGTAGGCCCAGTTTATTATGCAACTTTCTTTTGTTCAGTGTACTATGTAGTAGGGGGTCCCTGATCTGCCTGTCTTCCAGTTAAGGGGCCCTTGGCCTAAAAACATTGAAGTCCCCTGGTCTACAACACACAGTCTCAGCAACATGTCTGTTTATTATACTGCACTGATTTTCAGAAGACCCCTCCCTCAATCATCAAATCCCAGTTCCCTACTGTCATTAGTGTCCTTTGTACAAAAAAGAAAGTATAAAAAGAGTATTGCACTATTACACAGGTGAATTCTAAGCCGCCCCCCTCCCCTCCCCTTTCCTTTCTTAAGCTGTCCGGTCTTGTTAAGGCCTAAACATGCCCCAAAAAGGCAAAACAAATTAACATATTATGTAATATATATATATAAAAAATCATTAGGTCACCTTGATTTAAGCCCTGAAGTTGAATGCAGATAATAAATGCCTTTTTAATTTATAGCACTTTTAAAAAACAGGAACAAAGTGCCAGATGAAGGATAAAAACACAAATGTGACAACAAAGTAATAAAAGCGGAAGTAATATGTGAATACTAAATAAGTCCAGCATCTTTAAAAGGGAAGGTCAAAAAGAAGAAAGGACACTACACCAAAACAAGACTAACAAGTTGGAAGTGTCCAACAAATTATTCAACAGGATCTTGTTTTAATGTACAAAACCGGAAATTTCATGGGAAGGAATAAAGGTCATTATGCGCGTGACCTTTGATCTAACCCTCCCACTGGTCTGCTCCCTTCAGAGTCAATGCACACTGTGCAGGAAGGTTTCAGTAGTGTGTACTTTAGATTAGTGTTCGGATGCATGCCACACAGTGTGTATGGCATGTGTGTGTAGACATGGCAACGCCTTCCAGAAGTGTGTCTGTAAATGATTGATGAGACATGTGCTGTGCAGACGTGTAGTCTATGTGCACTGATGCATCTTCATTTAAAGGCCCTTTCAAAAGGTTGGAGGGAAACTATAAGTAGCTAAAAAACTGTTGGTCGCAGATCTCTATACGTTCTAAATGATGCATGACAACGATTGTTCTAAGTAGAAACATTATTTTTCAATAGTTTTATCTCAGTCGTTGCAGGTGTTTGGTGTTTTTTGCCCTCAGCGTCTCCTTCCAGTGGTTCCGTTCAGGGTTAGCAGCCTGGAAGGCAAAAACACAGCCGAGCGTCCTCGCAACAGTCTCGCTTAGCAAAACTTAACAAAAAGTCTAAATCTTCTAACTTTGGTCTCCAAACCTCACGCAGCACATCCACTGAGAACACATGCAGTTCATTTATTACAGCCTCACATCAGTGTACTGTGTGTACAATTCATTTTAATCATGCATATGCATTTTAAAATAATATATTGTTAATAACTGACTGAATGACTTACTTGTGATACTTTAAGTATACGTTGATGTTAATACTTTTTTACTTTATAGTTACATTTTTGGATTCATGAATTAACTTGAAACAAAGATTCTAGTCTACACTCTATATTTGGTAAAGTATCTGAGTTATTTTTGGGTCAATTTATTGAAAATGTTTCTTAAAAAAAAAAGCAAACAAGGCAAACCTTTGCAATGAGAAAAGAGAACATAATCCTCAGGAAAAAATAAGTAGTGTTCAAAAGGGGGGAGGTAGAGAACTTTTCTGGTCCTACCCCTCTTCATTGTTTATTCATAACAATCAGAAATCCTTCCTGCACTGGGAAACACATTTCTCTTTTGAACCAGCAGAGGCCGACAGCAGGCAGCAACACCAGCAGCACTGCAGACACACACACGCACACACACGCGCTACTGTGGCTGTGTTGTTGTTCTCCAGCAGGGAGAGATTTCTGGTTTCTGCCGTTAGTCCTACACTAATGCCGTGAACTGTGAAGACAGGGTTCAGAGCATTTGTTACCACCAAAACCAAAAGAAACTCATATTCATGAGATCCTGTTGTATCTGACTGTCATCAGGAGATTATTTATCTCAGCACTTAATGTCTACAGAACTGTTTGTGTGTCAGGGAAACCAGAGGCAGAGGCAGCAACTGTTGGAGGCTCAGCCAGAGACTGGTCTGAGATGATGGTCCGGAAGGGTCAGGGGGCAGTCCCATTAATCTCTCAACAAAACCTCAGATTGGCCCCTTCCTTTTTTGGGGGGGTTAATTTTAGGCAGTTATTTCCACAGGACAGATGGAGAACTGAAAGGGCGGGGGGGAATGACATGCAGCAAAGGGCCGCAGGTCGGAGCCAAACCCGCGCCCGCTGCGTCAAGGACCAAACCTCCGCGTGCGCCCGCTCTACCAACCGAGCCAACCCGCCCAGATTGGCCCTTTCTAAAGTGCCGGCTGAGAGAGGCGTTACCCTTATACTCAGCATGAGGTCATTTGTGATATTTCTAGTTATTTTCACCAGACAACATAACCTCTAATAATGTTAGTCTCCTAACATGGCACAGGAAGGGAGACTCCCCAGATTTGACACCTCCAGTTCATCTTAACACCTCTGAAGAGAAGAGACCCTGATGATGTCATAGTTCTCCTGAACCATCCGTTCAAAAAGCTACAAGAGAAGTCAAACATTGGAATTTTTAAGCATTCCACGTTTTGTTTTTGCTGTGTGACCAACGCATGTGTGTGTGTGTGTGTGTGTGTGTGTGTGTGTGTGTGTGGGGGGGTGGGGGGTGGACGTTAAAACACAGGACTGAGGAAGCCGAGATCGCTGTGTGTTCTTTGGGAGTGTTTTAATCCAAACCAGGACCTTTTACCTAATCTTAACTAGTCGGTTTGAGAGCTTGACCCATGCTGATGTCTAAATGTCAGGATAGCTCTACCTGCGCTGGACAGATTTGGACTGATTGTATGTCTCTTGTGAGTCCCCCAAATAAATAAAATTGCAACACTAAATCCCTGGAGTTCCCCTTTGACCTCCACCACTGCTACTGCCGAGGGATAAGTGGCTGGCGGTGGTGTCCATACATACGCATAAACCAATCCCCCGGCAGCTTATGCCCCCGCATGTGGCGTTGGCCAGAGTGGTCCAGAACAGGAAGTCTGTTCGTTTATTGTCCCCTTGGAAAATTAGGTTGCTGCAGAAAGCTGCCTGGCTTTTATGACAACATAAAGGCAAGAAAACAAGACAAAAATGAGCGTAATTTTAGAGATCACTACACATAACATAGACCAGGGCACTCATGCATGAAGGGAAGAGGAGGGCTAGAGAAGAAAAAATAAATAGATACATATAGCTTAGAAAACCTTGTTACAGTACAGGACCTTCATTAGTTATTAAAAATGGAGTTTGATGGCCTGCAATCTGTTTTTGTAAACAGAGCAGCACAGTATAGATATTGACAACATGTTATATTGTGATATGGAGCATGAATATTGCGATATCGACCTTTATCTTGATATTCATAAACATATATAGAAACACATTTTATGGGAAAGCACGTTAAAATAAAATATAAAAAACGGTTTGGTAAAACAAGGCTTTATTTAAACTGACAGCAGGACCTGAATAAGTAATAGTAAATGTATAAAGATTGTTTTGGGGATATTGCTGTGCTCTCATTGTCTTGTGGGGGTTTTAGTTGTATCGGTCTTATGAGCCGTACCCCATGCACACTGCATTAGCTTGAGCACCATCTGTTGGCTTGAAGCCAAAGTAGGTCCCGCTGGCTAGGAGCCATTGTTTTGTGGCGATCAGCGTTTCCTCTTCAAACTCCATAATTTTGTCATCTCCATGAGCCACACTCCTGTTCTCATGTTTCTGCTTCTTCTTTGCTTTCGCGTCACATGTTCTCTGCAGTTTGCAATCTCTGGTTCTCTGTCTCTGGTTCTCTGTCTCTGTCTCTGTCTCCCTCGGTGTCGGAGTGTGCACGTGTGACAGGGCAACTGGCCAATGAAACACGCGGCTCTAAATTGATCACAACCTCCACACAATAAACTGAATATCGCATACTTTGGTATATTTTCGATACTGATATTGCACAATGTGATATTGCAAAAACAATATGAAGAGGCTATATGGTCCCCCCTAGTCCAGTATTCCGCTTGTGCTCCAGCAGCACATCCTGTTTCCTATCCGCAGGTGGAAGTAGTAATCCACTGTTAGTGATAAACACTGAAGTCATGTATATCCTTGGTAATATTAGAGCTTGCTTTAGCTAACCAAAAAGTGTATGCTGGTGGAACACAAGCAGCAGACCACTCCGACGACCGCCGCTCTCTGTTCAGCGTTATGACCTGCCAGGGGTCGGTTTCTGCCGCTGGACTACCATCGGTATCCCATCAGCCACTGTTCGACAAACAGTTTAAACACAACACGACCAGGGCTCTCAATTACAACAACTAATAAAATAATAAAGAGGCCTCTTCAAACTGGGTGTGCACTACCAAAATCTAATGGAATACCCACGCCTGTTTATCATAAAACATCATATCATAAGCCCCCAGGTGTCAGTTCGTTCTATGGATGTGCAAATGGTCAAGTGCCTACCACTAACAGTTGACATCTAAATATATAGCAGTATATTAGTCCAACCAATAATCACTGATATAATTGCAATTTGGAATATCTAAACAAAATTAACAATAACCAGCCCTACGCCTTACACTAGCGACTCTAACTAATGTTAGCAATTAATTGTGGTTAAACAAAGAAACCACAAATATTTAAAAAATACCTATCATTATGTAAAAAAAAAAAAAAAAGCATTTTGAATGCTTGTACCGGCGCTGCGTTCGGGTCTGAGGATTTGGTTGAGTGTCTGATGGTACGCGTCCACACGCGTCTTGTTTTCCCGGATAGGATCGCCTGTAGGACTGGCGTCTCCTAGCTCAGACATGTTAACGACGCGCCACGCTATTAGACCTCCAATCTCACAAACTCAACCCTCCTTTACAGGAATGATACTTCTTTTTTAAACAAGTAGAAGAAGAAAATGTAATTAATATTAAGGGCACATATTTATTGGCTTTAAAGGTAAGGTCTACTAGTTTAATATTATCATGGTTTCCAAACCTTTTTACATCAAGGACCCCTAAACTGACCCAAATTAGGCCACAGACCCCCATTGTCCGAGGGGCCCCTTTCCAATAGGATCTTTGTAGGATGTTTGTTTTATTACAGAAAGTGTATGAAGCCCATAACCCAAACTGTCCTCGGATACAGTCCGGGACTGGGTTCTTATGGATGGACTTATAGTGAAAATAAATGATGTCCCCTTTTCCTGTGGACCCCAGGTTCTAGGTTTCTTCCCACCATGAAGGCATGCATGCTGGGTAACTAGGTACTACGGTAATGTTGACTAGAGAAATGTTGATTATTGTGCATCGTCCTAATCCAATGAATACAAACTAACTCTAGGACCGCCCCCCCCCCCCCCCCCCCC
>NC_048415.1:23282780-23335249 GCF_013103735.1 Etheostoma cragini
GGGGGGGGGGGGGGCTCATCAAGAAGTAGGTCTATGCTGTTAAAAGTGCAAAGTATAGTCCCTAAGAAAGCGGAGTGACGCAGACTTACCACGGAGTTTTTGATGAATGAGGGGCTTTCAGAGGATGCAGAGTGTGCGCACCTGCGTGAGACCAGCAGCGTCCGCAACCTGCACCCTGCACCTGTAGTAGCCTACAAGTGAGAAGCTGCTCCTTCGTCTGGAAAACGGCCGCGAGGACGCTTTCTAAAACGCCTCATTTAAAAAAATGACTGGAATATGTGCTGGAATACAAACTACGAGGAGCCTCTCCCTCGCTGTGTCCTCTGAGCAGCTGTGACATCGTGTCCACGCGCCGTCCTCCACACTCACACACGTCTCTACTTGTTGTCCCCCCTGCGAGAGACATGTCACCCAAATTCCTGGCGCCCGTCTTCCTCCTGTCTGTCCTTCAGAGCTGGTAAGTGGCGTACTTTAGTTTCCTAACCGCGCCAAAAGAAAGCTGTGTTGTGTTCACGGCTGTTGGATAACCCAAACTTAATAATCTCGCCTAGCTACCGTTTGTCGCCTGCTTCCTGCAAAAAACTTCAGCTCTAACTTTATCTAGACACGGACGTACGCCTGTTTTCAACCACCTTTTTCACTTTCAGTTCTTTAACAATCGAGTACGAAGAGGAGGACTACGAGGATGTCACTGTGAACCAAATGCTGGCTCCTAAATCCCAGGAAACCGACGCCACGGAAATACTCAACAATTTACTGAAAGAATATGATAAGAAGCTGCGGCCAGATATCGGAGGTAACTAACCGACTCCTTTTGTTTCACACACTGTAAATCTGTTTGATTAGTATGGTAAATGCAGGTAACATGCAGGTTTAGTGGTTCCAGTCTGATCAATGAGCAGATATGTGCTGTCTGTCTGGTGTCTGGGAGCCACTTGTAATTAAAAACGCTATAGGCTATGTAATATCTTGTATTATAGACAGTGATTAATGTATGCAAAAACATGCAATGTATGAATTGCTAAGGAGCCTTTATAATGCATAACAATTTCTGCAGCAGCAGCCATTTGGCACTATATGCTTTATAATACTCTGCAAGGTATTCCATCCATTGGAAGTGAGGTTAGAAGGTGACATCATTGTGCTTTCTGTAATATGTGACATCCTGTGACAAGTCGTTGTCAGTGTTTGGATATGTAGAGAAATGTCCACACCTTAATGCATATGTCATTAGAAACGGTGTCAGTATTCAAATTCAGTAGGTTTTTGTCAAGGATAAACAGGGTGTGATTTATGAAAAAAGCAAAGGGTGGGGGGTGGGGGGGGGGGGGTTGATCACACACAACAAAACAAAACATGCCAGAATTGAGTCCCCCTTCCAATAGCATGGATATAGATATATGGCCGTCAGCCAGCCTTCAAAAGGAAATGGCACAACGCGGTGTCAGCATGAAACACGGAGAGCGGCGTTCACTTTGCGGCGAAAATAAAATACTTTCATCCAGGAAACGTCCAGTTTGTTCCTCCGGACTGTTTTAATCCAAATCGGATCTTTCTCCTAAACTTTTTGAGTCATTTTGGTGCCTAAACTTAACTGTCATCTCACACGTGACGCTCCCTGTTTCTGTCTAAACTCCACCACCACGGCCCCTGCCATGTGAAAGCCAAGTCAGCCGGCGGTGCCTAGCACCCGGATCACAGTAACCCATAACAACCGGCGGTGCCTAGCGCCCGGATCACAGTCACCAATAACAACCGGCGGTGCCTAGCGCCCGGATCACAGTCACCTATAACGATAGGCGGTGCCTAGCACCCGGATCACAGTCACCAATAACAACCGGCGGTGCCTACCACCCGGATCACAGTCACCTATAACGACAGGCGGTGCCTACCGCCCGGATCACAGTCACCAGTAACAACCGGCGGTGCCTAGCGCCCGGATCACAGTCACCAATAACAACCGGCGGTTCCTACCGCCCGGCTCACAGTCACCTATAACAACCGGCGGTGTCAGTCACCAATAACAACCGGCGGAGTCAGTCACCAATAACAACCGGCGGTGCCTACCACCCGGCTCACAGTCACCTATAACGACAGGCGGTGCCTACTACACCGCTCACAGTCACCTATAACAACAGCGCCATCAGCTGGTCGACAGCTGAGCCGCAGCGACGCCATCAGCTGGTCGACAGCTGAGTCGCACCTGCATCATCAGCTGGTCGACAGCTGAGTCGCGGCAGCACCATCAGCTGGTCGACAGCTTAGTCGCACCTGCATCATCAGCTGGTCGACAGCTGAGTCGCGGCAGCACCATCAGCTGGTCGACAGCTGAGTCGCAGCAGCACCATCAGCTGGTTTTAGTTGAGCCGAGACGGGCCGATGCAACTTTTCTCTGGAACAGTTTTATCAAGTCGCGAATTTTTGGTCTGAACTGGACTTAAGACAAAGAATGATTGTGTAACTTTTTTGGCACTCTGTAATAAAACATCTAAAAACAAAACCCTAGGTTAGGGGGTCCCAGGGGTCTGAGGTCTGATCTGTGTCCGTTTAGGGGTCCTTGATGTGAAAAGTTTTGGGAACCGCTATACTAACCTATACATCTTTTAGTTTAACAAAGGCAAACAGACAAATTTAACAAGCTGGCTAATATTTTAGTATCTCTCTGAACTGTGGTGCACCAGAGCTACTAAGCTATGTTGTCAACGCCCCCCCCCCCCAACCAATAGTTGCTAATTAAGTGATAGCAGATACTCTTTCAGTTGTAATCTCCTTCGTACTTTCATTTGTAAAATGACCTTGCTGTGTAAAATTATTAAATAGTATTCAACCATTCTTCTCAGATCGTCTTTGACTCAGACATGGAAAGTTGAGGTTTTGATACGGAAATTTTGTTTATGGGTTTCAAAAGAAAAGATGTAGAAAGTTTCAATGGAGGAATACCTGGATACCTTTTTAAAAATATATATATTTAAAAGAGAATTCCTATTCAGTCAGGTTGTGTTGTTCTGTTTCCTGACCAGAGACTGCAGATTATATGAGCTCATGGTAACTGTGCCTTGTCCCTGTCAAATGAGAAAATGAATTATTGAAGCTGAGTCACCACCTCTCAAGTCGGAGTCAAGTCACCATTACCTGAGTTTTCAGGTTGAGTCTTAAGTCCCCAGTGTTGGATTCCGAGTCCAGCTCGTTCCTGCAGCTGACGTAAAATCTGTGTAGAAAGACTTCAGGACCCGGAGCGTGTCTTGGGGCATCATGAGTTACAGTCGCAGGACACACGCCCTGCCTCTTATTATCACATCTTTATGACCTATTACACACAAGTAGTCAGAACTAGCATCCAATTTCAGAGTTCTATTTCATGAATGCTTGAGTCCGACTTCATAAATCCTCGAGTCCCAAGTCATCAGTGATGTGAATCAGGTATGAGTCCAGGACTCAAGTAGTCCTTCCCTGGTTAATAGGTAGTTAAAGCATTTTTTATTCTAACATTATATCTTTGGTTGTTTGTTTCAAGCAAGGAGAAAATCCCTTTTTTGTTACTTACTGACCTACAGCAACAAAGGTTGACAGGGAACTCATCTGCATATCCTCATGAATATAAATTACATTTAGAGGTTAAAACCAAGTTCTTTGAGTTCAGGAGAGAGAGAGATAAAGAGTTGTTTTAATTCACAGACTCTCATCCCTTTTCCCATGTCCCATACAGTATGAGAGGATGTGAGAAGATGTTGCTGGTTGATCATGGAGAGGCAGTACTGAGTCTCAGCTCTGCTTCTGTTCCCGCTCCTCGGTGTTGGGATCAACAGCTGATATGAAGCTCATATCCTGCCATATGGTTCGATGAGATGGGCTTTGTTCAAGAGGTTTCTGTGATTGGTTTTCTTTTTTCGGTATTACTGGGAGTTGAGAGCATAATGAAGCTTTTTATTTTTGGTAATAACAAAACATAACAAGGCTGTGTTATTTTCTAACCTCAAACTGATGAATCACCAAATGGTTGCAGAGCACAGTTACCGCAGCTCAGAGTGGAGCTGTAGGTCAGGTGTGTTAATCCGCTCTACAGCTACGAGAAGTAGTCCAGTTGACACTTTTCAACGGCCTGTTGTATTGAGTCTTGAAATGACGCACTGTGTTAGACAACAGCTTCAGCTGGTGACTCGGGGTCGTCTTTGCAGAGGGAGTTTGTCTTTTGCCATTTGTTGTCTTGATAGAAATGCTCCCATGACTGATGAGGTGTTGGACCAGCTGGCTGACTTACTCCGTTATTTGTGTTTAGGTTAGTAGTATTTCAATGTCCAATCAGTGCTTGAAAACCCACTTCTTAGACTGGAAATTAAGATGGACGGCACGTCTCCACTTCCTTCCACTGTACAAACATAAAGCTAAGATATCCTGGATATGGGCGCTGCCATCTTGTAATTTTGGAGCCAGAGGAAGGGTCGGGCGGTGGAGCCGCGATATCAAAGTCCCGCCTACACACCGGCCTGATCAATCTCCAGTCAATCATGAGGTTTCACCTTCTTTTTATGTATAACTAACTTATAAAATAACAAGGTTATTAGAATGGCTCTAGAAGTGAAATTCCCATTCATTTTCCCTATAAGGATTTTGACATTTAACCATGACGTCTAACCCATCCAAGGTAGACTTTAAGAGTGATCCTAAAAAGTTGAATATTTTATGCCTGATTTGACTGTTAATCTCACAGCCCAAACATGTAAGAAGAAATAATATATCTTAAAGTGTATGGTTAAATCCAACTGCGCCGTGACAGATTTAAGTTGACTGGTGGAAGAGCATCTGTTACGTGAGAGGAATGAGGACCCAAAAGCAGAGAAGAGCAGGCAGGCAGGCAAGAGAGAGTGTCCAAGGTTTTATTGTTCACAAAAAACAGAACGCACTGGATGTAAAACAAAATCCAAAACCAAAAAGCAAGAATTCCACGAAGGTACAGGTGAAAAAAGAAAAGGCAAAAACAGAGACCGAAGGCCGGGAAAAACAGGTCACGGGAACAGGAGCAAAGATAGAAACCTCGGTTAGAAAGACGCACAGAACTACACTGCAGCAACAAGACAAAATGATGTGACAAGAGACAGGGGAGCACAGACAGGAAGTACACAGGGTAACGAGGTAACGAGAAGCAGGGGGGAAGAGGGCAGGCAAACAGGTGAAAGACATCAGGTAATCACAGGAGCGGGAACACGCAGGATGTAAAACTAAAGACATGACATGACAAGACAAAGACCAGACTTCAAAATAAAACAGGAAACAGAACATGCAGACAATCAAGGGGAACACAAGACACAAGACCACGGAGGAAACTCAAAAATAACAGAAAACAGGATACAGAGACCGGATAAAAACTGAAACCACAACAGCATCTTGGTGGATTAGAGATTACACATCTTTAACGGATGAGGTCTGGAGAAAAGAATGTGCTTGTTAACATGGATAATTGTAGTGGATAAACATATTATTGTAACCCTGATTGCCGGAGTATGCTCCTGTGCCGCTGTGCCACCGACAGATAACACGAGCACAGCGGTGATCCAGTGCACAGCCTTCAACAGGATCTGTCCGCCCCAATGATCACCATGTCCCGCACAGCAAGACCTGGCATTATATGCAACGGTTGTGTTTGTGGCAGAAAAACATTATGACAAGAGGATGGTAAAAGATGTCGAGAGCGCACGACAACAGCCTTGCTTCTCATCACCGGGGTCCGGCTGCTGACAGCAAACACTACTACACTACCCACAATACTAAGTGTAACAGCGACGTCTCTGTTTTGGTGGAGCTTGCAGTTCCCGATTCATCTCGTAGCTGGTTGGCTTCGTTCCAGGCTTAAAACTCTTTATATTAAGTATTTTCTGAAACGTCAATGGAGCAATTGAATGGGGAAAAGACTTCTGGAACCAGAGCCGTTCAGAAGTGAGCTCACTGTTGAGCTCTAGGACTTACTTTTATTGCAGTTGTTGTCCATAAACTACGCTTGTTTCTATGGATACAAATCCAAATATGCTCTGCTGTTTTGGCCTTACAGAGAAAGAATATTTAAGAGAAATACTTCTGGTACACAGGATGTCACTGAGTGGCCAAAGCCCTGACACAGTGAGCGGGGAAAAAGACCTTTTGATGCTGTCCTGAGAGTTGAAGTGACATTTTCTGTCAGTTTCTCCATGTGTCACTTTGACTCCAATAAATAACCCTAACCTCGAACTCTCCTCTTTTATGAAACACATCGGGGGGGGTTTTGTACTTCCACTCGGCCTGTGGTCATGTCCAAGTGCTTTTATTTACCTCACTCTATGCTCTAACGCCCATTTGTCACTTGCAGCACATACAAACATACGTCAGTGTAATCAGTTAAAGATTTTCCAACAACATGTAGGGACTTATGGACAGTGCACCGCCCATGCGTTTATGTTGATAAATGAGTTGGTGGCCTCCTCCTCCAACATGAGAAACAAAAAGTAAGGAAAACTTGTGACCTAAAAGAACGAGTTTTAAAGGGTGCTCAGCTGCACTTTTCCATTTAAAGAAACCATTGATGTCATGCAAATTTGCTCGTTCTCCTTCTGGACTTTAGTCTTCATAATGTCATGTGTTAGCCGTTGAAAATGAGTGGGTGAACCATTTAGTGGCAGAGGACAAAAGTGAGTGTTACTGACCAAGCTGCCCTAGAGGAGCTGAATAATATATCAGAGCAGTGCTTCCCACAGGGTGAAAATGTACTTGTGGTGGTGGGTGGCACACGATGTGACGGGCTGGTGCATGATGGCTGGCTTCAGTAGTACGAAGCTTTATGGAAGTGTTTGTTTTTTGAAGTGTTTTAATCTGTTTTGTACTTTAGCCTACATGTTCCTGTTGCATTCATTACTGTTCAGATTTCTGTCAATCAAACAACTGAGTTGTAATTCATTACTTTTACAGCCAACTTAATAAAATATTGTGTTGAAGTCAATGAATGCAGTTGATGGATCCAGGCATGGAGAACTGAAAGCGCGGGTAGCGGTTAGCTCAGGTCGGCTCAGGTCGGCTCCATCATAAAGATATGGAGTGAAGCAGACTGCCGCGGAGAGGGTGAATACCCGGACTCTAATGAGTGACGTTTGGGGAGCTTTCACAGCGGTGTAGCCGCAGTGTTACCACAGTTTGTTAGTAAGGTCACAGTTAGTCCCACAGACTTCTAACGATAGCCTCTGGATAGCCTCTCACTCAAAAACAATACCTCAGTGTAGTTTGAAACTGTAGAGTCTTGTAGAATCTGTAGAATCTTCTGGGCATTGTGCAATAACATAAGTACCAGGTACCATCCAAAACTTTTGCTAATAGAAAACCCCAAAAGACCTGAGTTGAGCAGAACAGAGCCGCACCACGCAGTGGAAATGCAACAGAAGTGACCTTTTCACAAAGCTACTTTAGGGGACTACCACATCCTCCCTTTCTTTGCAGCTTTTTTCACACACACACACACACGCACGCACGCACACACACACACACACACACACACACACACACACACACACACAGATTCCTACAGTTTTTGTCTATTCTATTGTGCATCACAGATCTGTACTCCTCCCTGGTTGCCCAGCCAAAGCTGACTGAATTAAGCATGAATAGGATGTTGGCAAAAAGCATCTTTTTTATTTCCCCTGATCAAAAGTAAATTCTAAAGTCATTTGTTGTGATGCTGGCCCTTTGATGGCAGATGGTGCACTAAAGTCATTTGACCTTGTCCTCTTGAATGGGAATTTTGAAAACTTGTAATGGCCCATGGTTAAACATCAAGGGGCCCTCCCCCCACAGGACCTGAATGTAAAGTGATACTAGTGCCGGTGATGTTGAGAGACAGTCCACACTGAGCTGAATATGTGAGTAGTGTCTCCGTTGTGGCATGTCTGTCTGAGGTTGAATGTTCACAGGAGAGGAATATTAAGAAGGGTGATTGGACTTTCTAATGTCATATCTTAAAGCGGGACTGTGTAACTTTTAAAAGAAGGGGGGGGGGGGGTTGATACACAGCACTAAATACCGTTCTTAACACTAAAGCTTTGTTTTAATATTTATCAGTCACTTACTATGGAAATCCACATGACAAACACTTCACATTGGCATAATATGTCTAATAACTACACATCATTCAGTAGCCAGTTTAAATCTATAAAAACGTCTCTATACATAGGTAATTACTGAATGTAAATACATTAAATGACTATTGCATACATTGGATAAATGCAGACTATACATAATAATTGTTATAGATTACAACTTGAAACAGGAAAGTTATCCTAATGTACAGTAATTCCAGTTCTATGAGTACATGTGTAGCTCTCTGATGGACTTACATAAAATACCATTCTAATAACAGCTGCTTTCTTCCTCTCTGTTGTGCATAATGTCAGGACACAAATGGTTAAAAGCTGAGTATACAGTGGTGTAATGAGCTTTCAAAGGCCACAAAAAGGAATAAAAAGAACTGTGTTGTTTCAAACGCCACCTTTCACACAGAAAAATGACTGAGGCTTTTGTGTGGACCATTACCTAGTTACTGAGTTGGTACAAAAGATGCTGTCAGTGCTGTCAGACTGGAGCTAGGCAGCTGACTGGGATATATTGATGTGGCTTATTGTACGTTTACTTCACTGTAATTATTCCGAGCTGCGTGTCACAATGTCCGAGGGGAAACGGAAAACCTGAGTTTTGTTAGTTTCAATCAAATGCTTAGATATGCATTTTACAGCACCCATGTTGCATAATGCTTAAGGTGCCTAATTCTATCCCAGCCAGGGACCTCTGTGTTCTACCCCTCTCTCACCTTTTTACAGTCACTTTGCTACTTATTTCAGAACCTTGATGTTATTTCTCCAAACTCTAGACACAAAACTCAGAACGGTCATCACGTGGAACCCAGGCTGTCTAGTGGTCAGAACATTACATTCCTATCTTTAAAGAAATCTTGTATTGCATAATCAGTGGTTCGAAAACTAATTTAATGTGAAATACCATTGAAACATTACTTTAGATCACCCAGCTACCCATAGTTTCACTGGGTCATTGTTCATACAATCATTAAATTGTTGAATCATTTTTGTGATGAAATTTAATTTTTTTTATTCAGAACAAAAATGTAAACATAACACACACACACACACACACACACAAGACAAGGGACCCATCACACACACAAACCAAAGAAAAGGCTACAGCATTGCCTTCAAGGACTCAGCAATGCTGTTCCAAGTCTCCGAAGTCTTTGCCGGGGCTCCACCCCCACGAGCCGTTGACAGTTTCATGTATGTGACATCCTAAAAAGAAAGGATTCATAAACAAACGGAGAAGTCCTGAGGTGGCTTCCAACGGGTTGCAATCATTCTCTTAGCAGCTGGAAGTCCAGCAAACACAGCCCGTTTTTGAGCTTTAGAAAGCTGGAAGTCATTCATCATCAAAATGTTGACAGTATCAGGCACAGTAACATTAATCAAGGTGGACAGCTTGGATGCAATATTTTTCCACAACTGACCAACAGAATAACACTCCCAGAAGATGTGAAGAGATGTACCTTGACCTTTTATTGGGCAGAAAGTGCATAAAGGGCAGTTATTATTTTTATGCATTTTCACAAGGGTGAGATGTCCTATGAATGAAATTGTAGTGAATCTGCTGATGATCTGGATTGCGAGAATCTTCTGGAATGTTAGACCATACGTTGTGCCAGTCTACAGCGAGGCCTGGGCAATCCCGTGCCCAGGTCTCTCTGTAGGAAGGGCAGAGCAGCAGGGTAGCACCAAGAACTGATAAGAAAAAAGGACTAACCAGAAACCAGCCATCACTACTACGCAGTGAAGAAAAAACCCTTTTTGTGATTGGTGTTGAGGAATTATTGAAAATCCAAGATGGATTATCTCCCTGCTCGGGGGGCCTTTCAGGAGAGGATGTGGTGGGAGGGTCCAAGTCCACTCAGCAGCAGGTCAAAACAATTGATCACTTTGATGTCTCACGTAAGAGGACGTCTAATTAACTGATTAAATAGTTCTGTCCTTTGTAAACAGAGTCACCCTTGCTAAGGACAGACACAAATAATCTGCTCTGCTTTTCCTCTTTTGATAAACCGTTCACATGTGTCTTACAGAATTCCAAAGTACTCGACATGTAACTCATAAATGTTGAACACCTTCTGTACTTTTTTAGATTATATGCACACTTCAACTTTTTCTTGTTTTTGGCTTAACCTCAGTTTCTTTTAATAGGAATGACAGGCTAATGTGCCATGACAAGGACATTTCTAATGTTACATTTACATAAAAAGGCAAATATTCCTGTGTGGTCACATCTTCTTGTTTGCCATAAATATCAGCGTCAGTATGTCAAACAGAGAGACGAGCCTGCAGTTTGTCTGGCAGCTAATGTGCATCCATTCATCAGTCGTCTCCACTAGAAACCTGGGACGGATAATGCTTCTGTGGACCTGTTCATCACCTCTGCCCACCCTCACGTCAAATAAATCTCCCAGGAGGTTATGGCTTACTTCTCCTTCTAACTGGACATTTTTTATGAATGTCTTCAAGTACTCGCTCAGCATTGCAGAGCAGACTACACCCTCCCCTGAGAGAGTTCCTTCTCTGTTATTCTCTTGTCTTCCCGTTATTTAAAACTTTCCCAGACAATGTACTTTCATTGTACCGGCATCTTAGGACCATCCATAATGTTTAACTGATAAATAACCCACACACTGTGTTATTTTCAACATTAATTTCTACTTCATGTTACCTATTTTCCTAAAGTTAATAAGCTGTCCCCTTTGGGTTTAGTGCATCATCCTTTTTTAATAACAAACACTCAACAGTGATTTACACATCACACAACTATTTGGCAACAGCTAGTAACAGTTTAAAAAAGCGGCAAGGTTGCACGACTTTGGCTACATTGAACGTGCAACGTATGCGGGCCGTTAGCAGGACCCAGCTACACCTGCTGCACACACACACATGCGAGACGGAGAGCTTGCTTTGGGATTGTTGATGTTTCTTCAGTTCTTTGGAGCCGGGGGGGGAGGACAAGAAATAAAACAAACTCAGTCACGCAGTCATTAACTCGTTTCCTGTATGGTCGTTTCCCCCCCCCCCCCCACTGGTACACCCGTTCCGCCAAAACAACTTCCTTCCTGAGACTATTTAGCAGAGGTGCCGTGGCTTTGTCCGGAGCTTAGCCCCGCCCACAATGTTTGTGATTGATTTTTAAGAAATGCCAATCAACCAGAGACCAGAGCAGGTTGTTCGTCCATCCAGGAATGCTGTGTGGACTAGCCAGACCTTCCTATGCAGTGCTGTGGGAGAAGGTGTGGGACCCGCCTAGTTACAGTGGCTACACTATGACATCGGCTGTTCCGAGGGTGGCTTTAGCGAAGGGTCAACTGGCGTCCAATCAAGTCTCTTTTCAGCACATTGTGACTCAGTTAATAATTATAGTCATGAGGTGTGCAGTTATTATGTGATTCTATCCTATTTAAAGTATAGCAGTCCAATTTGGATTTCCTGTTGATCTTTTCTCTGTAGACTTGATGTAGAGGAAAGCTTCCTGCTGGTCACATTAATTTACTGTACAGCTGGCCGTAGATGACTAAATGAGGCCTTTTTGTTTTGAGGTTTTAATCTAAAAAAAGATGCTAAGTAAAGACTGTAAGAAGAGAATCAATTCTAATGAAGATGGAAAATGCACTCCGTGTATTTCAACACCATCGAAAAGCGGTTTGGTTCACGTTCTCCATAATCAACCTGAGTGAAAGCTTTGCATAAAATATGTGTCTGTTGAACAGGTCCCGGATTATCTTACATAGCAAATTATTATGGACAACACATCCAAATAACAGGGTTTTTAAGATGGGAAGTGGTGTTTCTGTTGTTAAAAGATATACTGCATATTTGTCCCAAAGCTAAACCAAAGTTTTAGCAAAGCTTTAATATTGTTGAATCTCTAATCTAATGCAGCTCAGGAAAAAATAACTTGATGGCAAATGGGGCAAAATAGAGCAGGTGTGGATATAGAACAAAAGTTACAACGGTTGGTAAGAAATAGATTACTCCATTATGTTTTTTAGGAATATTCTCGTTAAAAAGAAACATCTGTTTTGTATAATAATTGACCTTTCAGTTTAGATATATATGACCATCCAACTAGACATTCCACAAGAGGTAACTTTACTTTACTGAGTGACTCTCATACTCTCATTTAAAATACTTTTTTTTTGTTTTCCGTTATGATTGTGGAACTAGATGATAAGATAGTTCTCATTCATTATCGGTAAGAATGCGTTTAACCTAGGCCAGGCCATACAGCCAAGACTGTGCTGATTATACTGTGATTTACAGAAAATGTGCAAATGACAGCAACATAGTTATCATAAAAGGTTTTTAAAGCTATTCTTCATTTTTATTTTTAGGTTTATACAGTGGATCTCTGCAGTTTGCTCACCAGGTGCTTTGTGATTATGAATATTGTGCTTTTGAAAAGCTGCCTCAGCAGGGACTCTCCAGGAGTGTTCTCTAGTGTGCAATCTGTTAGCACGTGAACTGAGAGCTGGAGCGGAGACTGGCAGGTGGAAAAATTCTAGCTGTGGACTTAATTGGCTGAGACATGAAGACTAAAGACAGTTAATGTAAAATGATAGGGGAGCTCTTTGCCATGTGCCAAATGTGATTGTTCATGGCAGCAGTATGTCACAGCTGTCACTTAGCCGCTTTAAAAGTTCGGCTTTAAACGACAGTTTTAGTCCGAGCATGAAATCCCTGAGAGGAGCAAAGTTGGGGAAAGCCAGGGGGGTTCCTGCCAACAGGATGGAGATTGTAGACAATAGGTTGTTCTTCTTACTATGTGTTGTGTATACACTGTGAGGAATGTGTTGGTGTAATGTATGTTGCTGCTGCAGGCTATGAAATCTGGTTAAAAACTGTGAGGGAGACCTTTCTCCTCAATGTGCTAAGACCTTCCTAGTGGAGGCCGTTGTGGACTGTGGCGTGTTATTATAAAGGCCACTGGCAGATCACACTGATGGGCAGGGGGGACAGCACTGACATTGTCTAACTAGTGAGAGTGGAATAATTCACCTTGTGGTAAGCCTAGCTCTAACATTTATCATCCACTAAAAGAATATAATAATAATTTGTTTTATTGTCACAACAGAAAAGAGGAACATCAAAATATAAGTTCTGACAAATAAAATACAAACTAAAGGTACAAAACTTGAACAAAAACATATTAACAGGGCACCCAGATAGCTCAGTTGGTAGAGCGGGTGCCCATATATAGAGGTTTACTCAAGACGACCTGCGGCCCTTTGCTCCATGTCACTCCCCCTCTCTCTCCCCTTTCATATCTTCAACTGTCTTGTCAATTAAAGGCCTAAAATGCCCCAAAAAATAATCTTCAAAAAAAAACAAAAACATATTAACAAAAAACAATCGTCAGACGACAGACTATGCAACGCCATCACTAACAGGGACGTTGTAGAGCGTCCTCTGGTGGACAGACTATGCAACGCCATCACTTACAGGGACGTTGTAGAGCGTCCTCTGGTGGACAGACTATGCAAAGCCATCACTAACAGGGACGTTGTAGAGCGTCCTCTGGTGGACAGACTATGCAACGCCATCACTAACAGGGACGTTGTAGAGCGTCTTCTGGTGGACAGACTATGCAACGCCATCCCTAACAGGGACGTTGTAGAGCGTCTTCTGGTGGACAGACTATGCAACGCCATCCCTACTTCCAGATAAGCTCCCTACTGGACATAGAGAGATGTTTCTGGTGAAGGTCCGCCTGCTGAGCTCTACTACTAATGGTCGCCATCTTGAGTAAACACAATTGGATGAAAAATTAAACTATTTTTGCTGTGATTAAATCAGTAGTTTGTATTATGAAGTGAGGCAACCCACCACTACTGCACTGCCACTGGGTGTCAAACGTGTGTTCCCTACTCTGCTGCTGATAAGGTTTTGGCTTTTTTAATTCATACAATTATTTTCTACCTTCAGGTTAGAAAGAAAACATTAGAGTTTGGGATAGGACACAGACCACCGCAGTGCTTCATCTCGGTCCAATCAGGGATGGAAGCACTGCTGGTTTATCAGTTAATTGCATTCATCTGGCTTCCCATGTGTAATTCAGTTCTTAATTAGTTGGCTGGAGGGAAGACCCACAGGGATAAGTGGGATTGAGAACCAGCGGACTACAATGCACTTCCTCTGATAATCTACATGGAGCAGTAACGTCTAATAGTATGTTGTGTTATCATGAAGTCTGTGGCCTGTTGCTTAAATAATTTGTGAATACTGAATTCAAAAGATGACATCTAGAGGTGTTTGATGAGCAGTTTATGTGAGGAAGACTAATGTGCGATCATTATTACCAACCACAGCTCCCCGAGGGACTGGCTCAGCGCTACTCCCTCTACAAAGGATTCAGAATAACACAGTGTCATCGATCTTACTGCACTTTGCCTTTCTTTGGTTTAAAATAGTTTTGATCACTAATAATTTTTCTCTTTTTTCCACAGGTAAACCAACTGTTATAGATGTTGATATATTTGTGAACAGCATTGGACCAGTGTCTTCAATAAATATGGTGAGTCAGTCCCTTTTAATAGCGGTTATGTTCATACTATTTTGTTGACACTTTTATAAACACAGTTCTGAATCTGTCTTCATGGTGGCACAACACCATGCACAAATTGCACTTTGTTACATTGTTTTTTTTCATCTGTCTGAACATGAAATGTGCATTCACCATAGTTTGGTAGAAGACAGGGTAGTCTCATCCAAGTGGAGTTGCGTGCAGCTAAAACGGGGTTCGTGCTTCTGCGGTGGCCTACATTAGTGGCCTGAGGTTTATACTTGGTGTATCTCTTTAAGACAATAGCAGAGCCAGCATATGTGTGTGTATGCGTGGGGAGTGTGTGGTAGAGCGAATGAGAGAGTGGCAGGGATTAGCTCCAACTCTGGAGGTCTGGACGGACAAGCGAAGTGTCTTCCCTGGGCTTTCTGGCCACGGTGGGAAAGCAGGAGGAGTTAATCGATTTCATGTTGTTTATGGAGGAAAGGATATGAGTAGGGGGAAATCAAACGCTACCAAGCCGCACGGTTGTTGCAGGCCGCATCGCAGCAACGTGTAGTTACATTTTTTGAAAGGTTAGGCTATGGCGTAGGGTCCGTATCTCCCTGTGCCTACATGCGTACCGACAGCGTCAAGTTAACACAGAAGTATAAATTGGCCTTGTTGTTGTGTCGTGGTCAGCACAGTGTCACTGCTCGTAAGCAGTGTGTACACAACTCTTTGAAAACTCTAGATTTCCTCTCCTTAAACCATACTTTCATAAGACCTAACGTGTTCAACTCACATTGAAACTTTGAAGACTGGGTGCTGCATCCTTATGTAGATAATCATATAAAAGCAAGTTATGGCAGCACTGTTAAGACTTTATACTGCCACAGAGACAAAGACTACATTGTTATTATTGAAAATTATTGCAACAATCATATTTTTTACGCCACCTTCTCACTCACAGCGATCATTCAATAGCCAAAGTGATCAGGTATCAGATAACACACCAGCTGAATGATGGGAGGTGCTGATGTGACACACTGGTTGGGATGGTCTGCTTCTATTTGGAGTGTCCTACACTGTGGCTCACATTTAAAACTGAGAGATGATCTAATCACCATATCACTTTATACTCGTGTTTAAATCTCAGCAAGAGTTGATGAGCCTGAAGCAGCAGAGGACTGTAGTTAGTGGAGGAAGGAAGCCGGGGAGAAGCGGATCGGAGAGGGATGGGGGAGTCTGGGATGGATGTAGAAATGGAAAGAAAGCACAGAAACTGATAAGAGATGAGTGAGAGGCAGGAGATGTTGAGTGTATGTAAAGAATGGTCAACTGGGGGAGAGTTATGGGTTCTAGAAAGGAACCGGGCCGAGTCTCCGATATGGACAGACTAAGAGAGTCTTTAGTTGAGAGGGGAAACAGATATATTGAATTCATTCATTTAAAAGAAGCTCTAAGATAAATGGATGAGCATCTTATCTGATCAGGATCATTTCTCCGGATACCGTGTCCTAGTATGAGACGTTTAAGGGCAGATGGCCGCACTCTGATCATTTGACTCGTATCATTATCATCAACTCAAAATTTCTCTTCCCTTATACAGATTCCTATACCCAGACTCAAACCCAGGCTGTTGGCCGAGAACTGATCCGCAACCAGTGCTCTTTCAGAAATGTAAAATTTGTAAACCTCTTTGTGTTGAACTGATTAAGATTTGTTTGAGCTATAGAGCGGCTGTAACTAGAGAGCCCTTCTAAAGTGGAGACTGGGAATTAGGGTTGGGTGTAAAAATATTGTGTCACAATTTTGTCTAGGCAGGATCACGATCCACAATCTTTTCATGGTTCTTTTTCGTGTGTGTGTGGGTGTGTGCTTGCAAACATTTAAATGCTTACATTAACATGAAAGCCAGGCTAATCACATGAGTGTTTTCAGTTATTCTGGGTGATAAGTGTCAGAGGTTTAAATTGAGTGTAACGTTACAGGTGTCAGTTGTTCCACTCTAACATTTGAGGCATTACTGCTGTCAATCACGCACTCCGCATCCGCCTACACAGTCTCGATGAGGTACAATCAGCCAAATTAAGCTAAAACCCTTGTGGGCCTGCACCATGGATGTCCAGGGGCTTTAACCTTGTCGTCATTGTTGCCACCTGAGTGGTTTGGTGTCTACAGTTTACAAATATTTAGTTTAAAATATAAAGAACTGAGCTACTTTTTGAGCAGACTTCGGCTTTTCCCTTGAACTAGATGCAGCTCGCAGAGCACATGCTCGTTGTGCAAGCTGAGTGCACATTGTTCAGAATATGTGGAGGAACACCGTGTGCGTGCACAGACCTGTGTGACCAACCAACAAACCAATAAATGACCATTTTTGCCTTTTAAATGCATTTTTCTATAGTCCCAGACGGATGCCCCTTTGAGCCAAATGCTCCATCTCTAATGACAGGAATCCCTTTTACACACTTGCTTACTTGTGTTTTAGGACCTAAAACACAAGTAAGCAGGGGTCTTCAACGTCTTTTAGGCCAGGGACCCCTAAGCTGAAAGAGAGAGCGAGTATTGGCACCCCCTACTGCATATATTGTTTCCAATTGAATTGCATATTCAACTGAGCAGATTGGATACAAATAATTGATGCCTCATGTTTTAACGATAAACATACATGTGGAAGGAACGTTGACTCGTTAAGCTGTCTACCATAGTGGCTAACACGGTAAGCTTATGTGCAATCTGTGAATACTTTGTTTTCACTGTTAAGCATATTTATCTTTGCATTATGCTATAATTTTGTAGCAGTTTCCTATTAGTGTATATTTACAGATTATAACATAATCTGGCAGCCCCCCCTGCACTAACTCTGAGGACCCCCTCGGGGTCCCATACCCCTTGTTGAAGATCTCTGTTTTAGTTAAACATTGCAGTACCTGAATACATCATACAGGATAGGACTAGGAAATATTACTGCACCAGTCTTAAATGGGATATTATGAGATAATATAATAATGCAATAATGCTTTATATCGGCATTCTTGGAATATTCTGGTGGCATACATTTAAGTTAGTACTACTTAATTGTTTGTGCAAATAACAGCAAGTACTCAACACACCCTCTGTGTGACAAGCTCATTTTAAGGCCCATTGTCAGAAGCATCCATACAGTGTCAGTTGTCCTGCTTGTATTGTTTCTAATTAGAAAGCAGTGTAGGATTCTGGGTGTCATGACTCTGCCGGGAGACAGATGGGAAAAAAACTCAGAAGAAATTTGTCATTTTAACATCAAATGAACAATCAAAGAGCCCGCTAAAGTATTGTACCAGCTCTTTTGACAAAAAGATGGCCCTGCACACATGCTGAGAGGTTTGAAGAGAGTGGCAGCATCATTCATACAAAATTACAATAATACAATTGAAGGGAATAAAAGAGGGAGTTCCATTTGTGCTGTTCTCTAAAAAGTGTTGACATCACTTCCAACAGCATGTCCATCTATTCATTCATGTTGTACCACTTACTGAGGAGAGAATCTCTGCACAGGGAGGTGACCGGTGGGGGCACCCCCGCCCCGCTCCCCACCGCCACGTTTTACGTATGAAACAGAACTGACACTTTGCTGAAACACAAATACATATATTTATTAACCTCTATTCACAGACCATGAGGCATATTTTCAGTTGCGATGGGGGGTGCATTATGTCAGCAGGATCATTTAAAAGGCATTACATTGTGTGTCGGCCCTGTTTCTCAAACCACGGCCCAGATCAACGCAGAGGAAGCACTGCATGAGGCATCCAAACGGACTCCTTTCAAAGGTTAAAGTGCATCAAGTGTCTGCACTGCTCACCAATAAATCGTGTTCACTTTCTCTATTTATACATTAAAATAAAGAGGGTCAAGCATTCTTGACATTCCATTTGCAAGTATATTTGAAATGTGTATTAGACCAACTGAAATTTATTTTAAAGTGCTGTTCAAATAATGAGAAAACCTGAAGTACATTTTGCTGGCTCGTTGCTGGCTCATGGTCTGAAGCCCAGCCCAGTATCCTTTGTCTAGGATCCTCAGGGGAATTAACAAAGAAACGTACAATGTAATCCTTAAATTAATGAAACACTAAACAGACAGCTGACCGTCACGAGAAAAGGCCGTCGGACTGACCGACCATATCAATGCATAGCTCTTTTAAGAAATAGCTCAGTGCTTAATGAGCACGTTATGAAAAAACATGAACCTTGGTTCAGACCTTCAGATGTGAAAAGGCCTTAACATTTTTAAATTCTGAAAAAAATCCATGATAAGCTGTCATGACGTTATTGCAACATCATTTTTCTAGCTCTTGCTACACACAAACATCTGTCTTTTTTGTGAATGGACCACCCGTCTATTTCCCCTAATGTTCTCTTCATTAGGCACAGTGACAATGAGGCGCACCATAATAACCCATTTCAGATATACTGAATATGCAATAAACAATATGTTAAGTTGGAGAGGGCAGCCTCGTTGTAATTAGAAAGAAGCAGTTTTTATACTCGTTGGTCATGCAGTGTCCAAGACAACGTGGTGTTATCCAGGAATTTTAGCCAAAAAAAGCCTGTGCCAGTTGCCTGATGCTTTCTCTCACCCTGTGGAGAGAGGCTTGCCAATCCCAGGCTATCACACACACACACACACACACAAATACAATATTCCTGCCAGTTGATTCCCCACTGCTGGCAGGACTAGGTGTTGTGGTTTTCTTTAGCGGCACAGTATTCATTTGTAATGTCCCTTACTGTCGTTTTTTGGCTCTCAGCTGCTGGGATAGAAATCCACCTTGAAATGTTTTAGTTCCCTTCCAAAAACTCCTTCTTTAATAGGTGGGACAGCTGTTTCAACGTAGTTACAAAATGGCTCAGATGCAAAAAGAAAAGGATGTTTTTACCTAATAAACCCCAGGTGGTGGATCTCATTTTTTTCTTCTCATTTTAATGGCTGGAAGATTTGGGTAATGAAGTCATCAGCATGAGGATCATGTAATGAGGCTCTTGGTAACACCACAAACAGAACAGATCTCAGGGGAGTAAGATCATGCTGGTAGTGTGGTTCAATCAGCATGTAATGAACTAACAAAACACCTTTCCTGTTTTCCCAGTCGTCATGATTTTCCTGGTGCCTGTGTGACCCAGTCCTGAGCATCCTCGCTCTTTTCCTGTGGTAGACAGACCAGGACATGATCGGCAAAATCATGGGTTGACTGTTTTGTACACCGGGGGGAAAATGTAAAATGTTTTATCATAATTAGATAGTATATTGATTCTTTGGACAACGATATTTTGTCTACCAGTAAACTGATGAATATACAAAAACACATGAAAAGGCGATAATAACATTCGTACTTGGAGAAGATACTCTCCTCGCCAGTTTCATATGCTGTTAATCATTTGGTTTTATAAAGTGTATATAAAGACAAAAATACTACCATCCTGCTTCTTTCCCAACTAGATTGCAGTGTGAATGTTATCATCTTCTTGCATCGTTACCCAGTACCTGCTAAGGATTTACAGATGTGCGTGTACCTCCTGATGATTGCAGGAAAACAGACTTTAGAAAAACTTTGCCCTCAGCGAGGAAATAATTCAAGAATTAGTCGGCTGAAATTTGCAAAGGCAGAATCATGAGCTAGCAAAGAAAATGCTGCTTGTTTCACATTCACAGTCCTGAGAGATGCAGCAGGGACATCCAATTGTAATTACTACTTGATGTCAAGAAATGTTTTTTATAAAGTGCTTTTTAAACCTTTAAACTGTAGGAATAAAAAAAGTGACTCGATGAGAACAATCAATGTTACAGGTTACTTAAATTCATTGAACTATGAAACATAAATAATGCACAACAATATAACAAGTGTTCAGTGTGCAACATTAAGTTACCTGGAGGGTAGTGGAGCATGTTGTTAACAAATTCCATCAGTCGAGGGAGTCTCATGCCCTTCCCAGCATGCACTGGGTGAGAGGTGGGACGCACCCTATGGGCAAGTTTCCAGTTCACCTGGCCTGCATGTTGTTAGACAGTGAGAGGAAAACTCACACAGATATGGCTCGCTTACTAACTAATTTAAAAGTTAGGGTTTACATCAATATTTTACATAACTGATGGGAAAAAAGACCCATGCAGTATGTAAGTTGTTCTTAAAAGATCAAAGTTAATTACAGAAAATGACCTCCTCCGTGTGCTTGACGAGAACCTGGATATGGTTGCATGGTAGGACTACCAATCAAAGTGGGACTTCTCAAGATTTCCCACACTGACTACTGACATGTGAATCCTTTAGCTGCCTCTAATGAGGACACGAGGACAGACCTCGACACCAACAAGGGAGCATGACAAGAAGGTCTCGAAGCACAGGACAGATACAGTATGTGCTGGATCCTTTTTGCTGCATAATCATAAAGTCCCCGCTTCACACTTGCGACGCATGCTCTGCCCTAGTTTACAGTATCTGGTGCAGTGAACAGTACTGGGCTTTGACATTTGTTTTACTTTTACTTCAGTCTTGTTTTAACACACCACCAAATTGTGTCAAGAAATTGTTTTATGTGGGGAAGATGTTCTGACTATTTCATGTCTAACAATGGGCCTTTTCCACCTTGAGCTGCAGTGAAAAAAGGAGAAAGATATTAGGAAAGATAATAGAATAGTGGGAGTAAAATAAGTGTTCAAACCAGATGAAGTACTTTTCTGCGCAGTTAAAAAGGACCGGAGAGCTGAAAAAGACAGGTTTTATCCGAGTCCTTGACTTCACATTTATATTAGACATGAGTGGTACAACTACAAAATCTAAAGGGAAAAAACAAGACAAAAATTGTAAAATGGTAGTTTTTGTTTAGCAAGTTTTCACTAGCATCTTGTTCAACAACTCACCAAAAAAGTGTATAAAATGTACCATTCAGAAAAAGCATAAATCCATGCAGGGGAAACCTTAGTAATGTATGCCTACACTCTGCATGTACAGAATGTGGTGATCAGGGGTAGACAACATAGTGTCATCCATAACATTCTGAAAAATTCATTAATAACGCCTTATTGGCTAGGGGACAGCAAGGTCAGTGGAATAACCCTCCACTCTCTTTCACAGAAATTAAAAACTGCAGGCGGCACAGAGCGGTGCTGTCCTCGGGGCGGGTGCCTTCTGGCTGCTTCACATCTCAGCTGTGGGTTCCTTCCTGAGCCATTAGTCAACCCGGCCACAGTCTGATTTGTATTCTGCTCCTTTAAAACATTAAGTAAACTGTGGCAGAATAATTCCTCACATATCAGAGTCGACATTTAGCCACGTGCAGATTTCCAATAATGAGTAACGTCCCCATTTTGTCCCACATGATTAAAAAATGGATGGGGAAATATTCAATTAGAATAGTAAATCTGTTCAGCGGGACCCAACTTAACATTGATTAGACAGGAGAGAATGATGAATGATGGAATTAGGTAGGTTTCACTTTCCACACAGTATCTTTTAATAGTAAAGTCAGATAAGGCAGAAAGAGTTTCCCATTGACAAAAAAATTAGAAAACTCTAAATGTGAGGAATAAATCTTTTAAATGTGTGTGTGTGTGTGTGTGTGTGTGTGTATGTGTGTGTGTGTGTGTGTGACAAGCATAGTGTGTGCGCTGTGAATAGGCCTAGAATCATTTTACTAATGCGCTGTTAAAATAACAATGAAATGCTGCGTTATTGACTTTAGAGGTTTTTCTTGGTCAGTGGTGCGATCACCTTATCCTCCCTTAGAAGGCACCTGAACACAACTCTCTGTTAGACCAACATGCCTAGAATGCACCTGAACACACCTTCCTACAAGAATAGCACGCCCAGAATGCACCTGAACACACCTCCCTACAAGAATAGCACGCCCAGAATGCACCTGAACACACCTCCCTACAAGAATAGCACGCCCAGAATGCACCTGAACATACCTCCCTACAAGAATAGCACGCCTAGAATGCACCTGAACACACCTCCCTACAAGAATAGCACGCCCAGAATGCACCTGAACACACCTCCCTACAAGAATAGCACGCCCAGAATGCACCTGAACACACCTCCCTGTAAGACCAGCACGCTTTATGCCGAGCTGCGCCGGGTGCGAGACAGGACTCTGTGCGTGACTCCCTTTGTATAACGGAGTTATAAAGGGGTGTGGTTTCAGTGGTGATTGACAGGCCATGAATGAGGCAAGTCAAGTGGACAATTCATATTTTATACTATGTTCAGAAGATAATTACGACTTCAGAAGAGTCCATCATGTTGTATCAATGCTGTGTTTCATGCAGGAGAGACCCTGTGTGGTGTGCCAGGACACACACTTCATTAACATGTGGAAATGTAATGTTTTCACATCACATAGGATGAACTAAGGCATTCAGATGCGAGAGGAAAGATTCCCCGCGTCATTTATTTTTTAGGTTTTTTTAGGTAGTTTTAACACTAACAAGCAGTTTGGGTTAGGTTTGGTGAGCTTGTGAAAAAAGGAAAATTAAACAGCAGATAAGGCATTATAAATAGTTTTTATAAGGGACTGTTAGCCACATGCCATGACCGTCCAACATCAACCACATATAGCACAGTCTATATCCACGACGTTCTACTGCCCGGAGTGCTCCGGTGCTGCCAGAAAAGCTGCTGGATCACGGTGTTTTCAGCCAGATGTCTGTCCCCATCCTCTGTCTCTGTGTTGGCCTTCTAGCCTCCGTCCCCATCCTCTGTCAGGGTAAATCAGACAGCTAGCTAGACTATCTGTCCAATCTGAGGACTCTGGTTACCTGGTCCTCAGATCTCTGCAGGGTAAATCCAGACAGCTAGCTAGACTATCTGTTCAATCTGGGGACTATGGTTACCTGGTCCTCAGATCTCTGCAGGGTAAATCCAGACCGCTAGCTAGACTATCTGTCCAATCTGAGGACTATGGTTACCTGGTCCTCAGATCTCTCCAGAGCATGTTTTTCTTCCCTCCCAGAATGCTATGTGGACTAGACAGACCTTCCTGCACAGCTCTGTGGAGGTATGTTACATAGTCCGGGATGACAGAGGCACCATTCTCCCTATTACATGTCAGTGGAGCATCAAAGTAGTTTTGAAGCAGTGTTGAGCAGTGTTGCTTTAAGACTATGTCAGGTCTGCATGTCTAAGGACATAATTTGTTCTGTACTTCAGTTTGAAGTGCAGTAACTTTGATTTTACTGCGAGGATATACAGTACCTCTAGAAGAGCAAGCTTAATATAGCAGCTCATCTGAGGCAGTTGGGTGAAAGATTCATTTTCTTTACAGCCTGCCTGCTGCAGTGGCTGAAAGCATATGGAAGCAGCGGGGAGGGGAAGTGAGATTGATTCTCTTTCAGCATAGGCACAATTATATCTTCTAATTTGAAATTATATAAGAGATTACAAAGATGGAAATGGTGGTGTTATATGAGATTCACCTCTCAGCCTCCATATGCATTTCACTATGTCCATATGTGATTGCTTCAGCTTATATTCGTTATATTTATTTGATTTGAGGCACTTTTCCTCCACTGGTCATTAAATCCTGGATAATGTTCAATGTTCAATTCCCCTGAGCTGAACACAATTAAAGGTCATGAGGACCTAGTGGTTCTCTTGATTACAGCCTTCATTCTAATTGGTGAGCCATTCAAACTGTTGCAGAGACTGGGTAAAAGGTCAAATGCATTTCAGGCAGTGGCAGCAGTAGGACAATGTGTGGGCTGATGGAGGAGGGCAGACTATCCGTTTTACCCTAAGATCTCAACTGCTGCCCCACTGGGCACAGCAGCATCACTGTCAAGGCAGTTAGATGTCTGTCCGTAAGACAGCAGTACGTGGCTCTGTTAATCAGTGCTGTGGGTGTATATGCTATAATCCAACTCAGTGTAGAACATTTTGGGCGACTTTTGCCAGCTGTTTCTACTGAAATGAGCCCAGATTAAATTAGATAATAGTACTGAACACCTTGTGCAAACATGAGTAAATAAAAAGCATACTATCGCTACTACAGTGCAGGTATATTACCAGGGCTGTTTGAGTGAGTGTAAGTTAGAGATGGAGATGAATTGAATGACAAATAAATGGTGGCTAAATGTAAGATTAGGCTATAGGCCAATGTATAGACAGTATATACAAATTCATTTTTCCAAATCACTTTTTTGCCAGAAATACTGATATTTCTTGTGGCATTTTTTATCTTTGCCCCTAATAATTTCTGACACTAATCTAGCTGTAGTTCTGTTTTACCTTTCCACAACCGAGTCATTTCATGGTATTTGACATAAGTAGCTTCTGTGCTAACTGGCAGGTTCACAAGAGCAACACACACTGGAGATGTAGGAAGCACACATTACCTTTTACTCTGAAGGAGATTGCATGATGCCAGAGAAAAATCACGCGTGTGCATCAACCACACCTGGATGTGTGTAAAGAATGTACATTTACTTCTGGGAAATGTATGCGACCAACATGTGTTGGCTTACTGTTTTACTGTTTACTCCGCACATCAAGGTGCTAAAATCAATGAAGCACCATGGGAGCTGACCCACGTGAGGGTATACCAAAAGTAAAGTGGTCTCCATCAGATAGAACCAAAGCATGTTCATCTCTGCAACGGCACTCTAGTGGCTGGTATCATTTTGACTTGACGTCATGCTTCCTGACTGACTGACAGACGGGTTTGGTGCCTTGCTCAAGAGAAGAAGAAGAAGTGCCAAGGAGTGGCATAGACATGATATGGACATCATGCATTTCTAACAAGACGCTGAATGGGATCCTGAAACCATTATCTGGTGTCTTTGTTAGTAGTGTTTCAAGGCAAGGATTTAACACATGACAAAGAACATTACAGGTGGGCTTTATAGCTTTGTTCATATGTATTTATGTACCTGAAGCCGGTTAGAATTACAATCCTTTTGGTTATCCCTTAACTTTTCATATTGCACCCATTAAGTCAAATTTTCAGTTTGTCCGATACTTTGGTCTATGACCTAACGTAGCGGTCGCTCCCAGCTGAGCAAAGAGGGAAAGTGTGGTGTCAGCACAACGGTGAGTTAAGCAAGTCAGGAGAGGAGCCAGGTGAGGTCTGTGCTCCACATACGGGCCAAGTGAAATGAGAAATGCTCCCGCTGGCGAAAGTGATGAATGATAGATGGCGCCCAGAGATGTGTTGCTGAAACACATAATCCTATTATATTTATATTCTGTGTTGTTTAAAAAGAAAATCAATACAGGTGAAGCTGCTCCTTCTGCTCCTTTTGCTGAGGACACAGAACAGCACTATTGATGTTTTTGAAATGACACGGCATCAAATGATACAGCGCTAACACATCCACTTACATGTCTTTTGTTTCTCCCTTTCAGGAATACCAAATAGACATCATCTTTGCCCAGACGTGGACAGACAGTCGTCTCAGATACAACAGCACAATGAAAAAATTGACTTTGAACAGCAATATGGTTGGCCTTATTTGGCTACCAGATACCATCTTTAGAAACTCCAAGAGTGCAGATTCCCACTGGATTACAGTGCCTAACCAGCTGCTCAGAATATGGAACGATGGGAAGATACTTTACACCTTAAGGTAAACAGAAGGGTTTTTCTTTGGCCCCTTTATTCCTGGTAAAGTAATCTTTTAGAAGGGAGGACTTCAGGGGTTTACTGAAGAACTACAACACTAAGTCAAAATGCAGAATTTATGTTCATTAATATATTCATGTTAAACATTAAATAGTAGCATTAGAGTTATAAGCCAACTATCACACACAACTTATAACAATAAGTTAGAGTATGCCTTATTGTTTGTATGTCTAACATGACATTTCTAGCACACCAGAATTGCCTGACTGTCTTTGGAGTTTATTTTATGAATGTTTGGGGAGAATAGTCTGGATATGTTTGGTAGCTGAATAAACTGGAAGTCAGGAAGGCATTATATACCTCATACAGTTTTTTAGTTTCTTTTTTCACATGTATACATTGTATTTAGTGCAGGAGCTCTGATGATGTAGGCCTGGCGCGTTAGCCAGTGTTTCATGGTGGTCGGGCATACATTACTTAATACATTAGTTCATTTTTCACATAACAGCACCCGCTTAAATGTGTGGATCAAAGTCGGATAACGGACGCTAGAATTATAAATCAAAAGTTAAAAGTTAGGGATGCTCCGAATATTTTGTAACCCAAATTATTCACCCATTCAATTTATTAAAAGTAAAAATAAAAGGCCAAATACATTTTGCCAAACAGTTCTGTCTTTAATGATGCAATGAAATAGCCCCAGCGTGGAGTGAGAGGCGTGCAAAATTAGTAATTTTTATAAATTATTGATATTTATAATTTGTTCTGTTTATTGATCCACAGTGGGAAAATTACAATTTACATTTCGGTTTTGTTAGTAACCACTACACACAGGCCTGAAATACACACACATGCACTAATAGAGAGATGTCAGAGTGCTGGTGCTGGACCAGGTCTCTGAGCGGTTTGGGGTACGGTGCCTTGCTGAAGGGGACCTGGCAGTGCCCAGGAGGGGAAGTTTTTCTTTTTCTCCAGCTGTCACTCCGTACTTTGGTCCGTACAGGGACTGGAACCAGCGACTCACCGGTTCCCAACCCAACTCCCTACGGACTGAGCTCTCCCCCCCAATCAGCAAACCTACATAATTATGGATGAGATCTTCCCAGACCGGGGCAGTCTTAACAACAGATGGAGGCTCCGCGGCCGCGTTGAAGTTAGTTTAATGTTGGACAGTCGACGTTTTTTTATCGCGGATGTTACGTTTAACAGCTCCTTGTCAAGGACTCAGTGTCCCCCAGGTTCAGGGTACATTCAGCCAATGGAGAGCAAACTAAGACACACATTTCACAGTTATTTTCAACTCAAAATCACCAAAAAAGACGACGCAATAAAGAGTGCAGAAAACGGAATGTCTGTCACAAGAGACGGACGTAGGGACCGTCGTAAAGTTGCATAACCAGCTATTTTCATCTTTAATACCTTTTTTGCTGTTTACCTTAGAAATCTCAAACCACTTCCATTATAGAGAGGGAGAGCCGTTAAACACATCACACTTAAATAATAACAATAAATTAAGATAATTAAGAAATAAAGGTATAGTTACCAATAAAAATAGTAGTTTCAACATGTTTCTCATTTCTGAATTAAGTGACACCAAACCACGTCTATTATGTCTCAGACGCCCTCTTACAACTTTCACAGCTGTTAGTTTGTGAAAATAATACTTTGAAAATACCTTATCAATATCCCTGATCGGTTGCTTTTAAATGCATTTTAAAGGTTATCATTTTAATAGGTTTGTCATCCACGAATATATTGACATCAAACCACGTCTATTATGTCTCAGACATCTTCTTACAACTTTAAAGAAAATGTCTTCAGCAAATCCCTCTCATCATTGACCTATTGTCTATAAACTGGATGTTTAAAGGTTATCATTTTAATAGGTTTCTCATTTCTGAATATACTGACATCATGAAACTTGACATTTTCCTCTCTGTTTTCCAGCAACACTCGTAGCCATCCCCGCTCCACACACACACTCACGTCACTCAGCCAGCGCGCCTTCCTGGTCTCGCTCGAACTTCATATCAATTGTTTTTCCCTTTATGCCCATTCTATAGTCCCTGTACCTATGAACTGCAGCGACGCACTGCCATGAGTCCATGAACACGGCAGCTGTCATCAATCAGAACCGGTCATCCGGTGAAGTGTGATGTAGTGTTTTATGTTTTATGATCATTTATGTGGCGTGAGCACTGTGAACTGACAAGCTACCATCCACACTCTGTACTTTGGGCCGTGCAGGGACTTGAACCAGCGACCCATCCGGTACGGACTACGCCCCCCCCAAAAAGAAGAAAACAAAAACTACAACATTTTTGAAAAGCTGTAAGGGTTATTAATAGAGCTGCAATTCTTTTCACTATTGATTAATCTGACAATACTTTTCTCAGTTAATAAAATAATTAAAAAATCCTCACCTCAGTTTCTAAAGCTTTAGGTTACGATTGGTATCTTTCACACCCAAAGATATTCAGGTCACAATAATAAAGAATTACAGATAAGCAGCAAATCCTCAACTTTCAGAAGCTGGTACCAGTCTGGAAAAATGAGGAACAAATTATCTAAATAGTTGCTGTCAATTAACTTACCCGTCATTGTTTAAAGTTTATTAGTTTTCCTAAGTTCCAGTTTGCACAAAATGCTAAAAATACTTTAAAGCATACTGTATAACACTCTGCTATAAAGATGATTTATTACATAGTTCTTACCGTACACTATGGAGTTGGGACCCAGCGACGGGCTGATATGGTCTGGAGGGATTATGGGACTTCCAAGTTCCTGAACATCTACTTACAGTAATATATAGTGATTTATGTAGCCTATTATCTGGAAGCTGTGTCATTTTTAATACGATGATAATTGCGTCCCTGAGTCACCATCTTCTCTGTGCACCGTGAGCATTAAGTCTTCCCAAGGGGGAATATATGATGTTTATCAGTCAATCAATAAGTTTATGTTTTAGCGGACTTTAGCAGTTTTACTCACTAAGAAATATATGCAAAACCATTTTTGATGAAAACCTTTCTTAAAAAGAGCAGTGCAAAAGCAACGAGCGCCTCTCATTACTAATTGTTAGTGCACATTGCCTGCTTGAGCTTTAGGACCCATGTACTAAAGCTGCCCCCCTAGTGCCCTAAAGCACTCTTTGGAATCGGACCACTCAACATTAATAGAAACTGCTCCTTCATAACATCATCTCTGGACCGGCCTCAGTCTTTTTGATCATTTCCTAATGTTTGACACATCTCCAGACGTTTGATGTTTAAGGACCTTTCTGTGTTATAGTACTATAGTGTAGATTTAGTCGAGCTATTAATGATTAACAGTTTAACCATTAAAGGACTGTATGGATTTTGACTCATCAGTACTGTCAGTTCAACAGTTAAAAATGTATTAAAATAAAAACAAGGATTTAAAAAAGCTTTTTCCCATTATAAAAACAAGGCTATACAATTCCTTTCTTAACTGCTGGTTAACTTTTTACTAGCTGTACCTTTTTAAATAGTTAATATTCAAAATTTGTATTTGATCATGTTTTACCAGGTAAAAAAACATGGTGTCCTTGCATATGGACGAGTGGAGACAGGCGCAGACATACACGTCTCTGACCGCTGTGGACGGTCCACATGGTGTCCACATGTGTCCACATCCACGCACGGATCATTGTGGCTGCGCGAGCGGGACAACTCTACCGCTGTCCACGGACTCAGAGTGTGGACCGGAGGTCCGAGCCTCCCGGACGCCACTCCTCGGACTACTCGTCAATTAGCAGTTAATGATCGGTTAACGAGGGTCCGGTACTGGTCAGAAAAAAAACCTTTATAATTGATATCAGTCTCTAAAGCAGTGTTGGGGAAATGTTATAATATAAGCGGAGCTAGTAGGTTTCCGTGAGAACAGGAGCCAGTCAAGTCCCAAACCCGCCCGGCGAGAGGCTCACGCTGCTCTATTGAAATTGACTTTTTGGGTTCCAAACTTTGAACAGTAATATCCGTTGATGAGCGAGAAAGACAATGAAATGTCATTTGGTATTAATTGTGCATTGGCTTGGCCGCAGTAAACAAAGATGACATTTTGTGATATCCATGCCTCTCCCACATGCGTTGCATTGCCCCCATCCCATGCTTTAATGAGCTCTAAAGATCACACCAGAATGACAGGACACACGTTCTTTATCTACTTTCTTCTTTTTTCCGTCACATGTGTCTGTAACATGTACTTTTTCACTTAATTTTGATTTTATCTCACATTTTATGTATGGGATAAACCCACCACCAGAACTTTCCTTCAACCACTTACTTTCGTGTGGTTTGGGTTGTTTTCTCAGTCAGCTGGTTTGTATTTATATTCAGGATTTATTAAAGCATGCAGGCTGATCGGCCAGTCTATTTCATCATGCTTAAAGAGGTTGAGGAACTCTTAATGCTTCCTGTATCCCTTGTTTCCATTCAGATGAGAAATGTAACTTGCGTTCTTTAGCTGTTTTATAATTGAAGGTCAACAACATACTGGCTACATAATTACATCCACAAGATGGTCTAGATGGTATAGTATATAAATATAAATGTATATATATATATGTGTTTGTATATATATATTTTTTAATTGTAGACCTGCATTGCTTACATCTGAGTTTGCAGCCATTGCAGTCATTTTCTCTGTTTTTCTCTGGCTCATGCTTCTGATCTCGGTGCGTAACTGTCGATCAGTAGAACAGTGTTAATAGTAATAGTATTTAATGGACCGGTGGTTTCAACCCTGATTTCTACTGTGCGCCACATAGAGATAAAACCGGATTGTGTGTGTTGAAGAATCGGATGATAACTGTGTAAAAGGTCAAATTGTTGACTTTGGTATTTTTTGTCTGGTTCTGAAAAACTAATTTCTTGACTACAAATGGCCTTAAGGGGAATTCAATAAGCAATTTACAGGACAAAAGCTGTAAAGGGCAGATTCCTCGTCCACCTCTGCCCCTGTAGGACATGAGCTGTAGCGTGGTGTGTGCTGATTTATAAATGGGTCCCAATCTCCACTCATAGCTGTCTCACACTAAGTGATTATGGTCATTGAATCCCTGCTGTACATTGTAGGTTGATGTCTACAATAGTTAAAATTTGCCACCCCCCCCCCTTGAGGCTGAACGATCTTATTTTTTATCAAAATTGCACGATTGCATTCATGCCCACATTCTTTTCTCATTTAAAAAAAAAAATGGTCGAAGGAACAAAGTACTGGTATAGCTGCGAGGACATGATGTGAAAGTCTAATTTAAAAAAATGTATTGATATGATGTGTTTTCACATGAAATCCTTTACTGCAGTACTGCAAGAGACATATCACAAACTGATTCTATGGTTTTTTCTTTTCAGACTGACAATAAACGCAGAATGCCAGCTGCAGCTGCACAACTTTCCAATGGACGAACACTCCTGTCCGCTCGTCTTCTCCAGCTGTGAGTACACCCTGCTCGATGTAGGGCTCTCTCTAGGGCCACAGGCACCCAGTAGGAACAAATCTAACGTTTGTTTTGCAACAAAGTACCCCATTTTGTCTTGAAGGTCTCAGGTGAAAATGTTAGATTTATTTAATTATTACTGAATATGAGCTGATGTTGTCCACCATTGGCGTCACAACCGGGTTCAACTGCTTCCGTGTGAAAATTAGCCAGTACAGTGGCCACCCACAAGCCGATATGCTTTTAGAAGTGTTTGTCATAAACACATTGATTTTCTTTTTTTTTCCCCATCTGGAAGAGTAGTTGTGAAGGGCAATCGTGGCCAAGGGACTGAAGGCCAATTCAAAAGCATTCCAGTGTCACACCATAGCACCTCGGAGCTGGGTGTAATGGGTTGTAAATTACGTGAGTAAAATACACTAGCAGGACAAAGGAGGGGCTCCCATCAACACATTGGAAAGTCAAAGAAATGACCACAAAGAGACGCAAATGACCACAAAGAGACGCAAAAGTTGGGCTGGGCAGCACATCGATATTATTTGGAAAGAGATAAAGGAGGCTAGATATCGTCTTACATTTTTGAAATCTTAAAATGACAAGGGTCGTTTCCTGGTTTTAAAGGCTTCATCGCAGTACAGAGATTATTTCATATGCATATTATTTGTCTTTAAACACTTAGTCATTCAGCCACGTTACTGGTGATTATTAATCACAAATCTCATTGTTTAAATATTTATACGTAAGCACCGTTTGTCGCGCCCTACAATGTCTTTGCAATATCGATATTGAGGTATTTGGTCAAAAATATCGTGATGTTTGATTTCCCCATATCGCCCAGCTCTACGCAAAGTACCACAAAGAGATGCGAGTGACCACAAAAAGACACAAAACGACCACAGTGAGACGCAAAATTACATCAGAGATGAAAAACGACCACGAAGAGATGCTACAAAGAGACACTAAATGTCCAAAAAGGGACAAAAAAATAAAAAGCACAAAGACATGTGAATCAACCAGTGTGAGTTTCTTGCTCATACAGGATGTTGGAGGGATCAGGGGCCTTTTACACGTCTGTGTCCAGGGGCCATTCTCTCAAAAGCTGCCCGTGGCTCTTGGCTATTACAAATTACAAATCTACAAATAGATGACTATGCTTCCCTGTTGTCTTGATCATTGCTTTGGTGTCATATCGCACCAACCTGTATTAGTTAGCAATCATTTGGAAGCAACATGCTGTGACCTCGTCCTCTCATGTCCAGGCTGTGTGTAGCTATGGAAACATTTGAACAACCCGTAGCAGAAGCTACTACAGCAGGGTCTCCAGGACTAAGGGAGAGATAGGTACAGTAAACTGAAGCATGGGTGCAGTGATGTATTTACTGGAGCTGCATAGTCACAATTACAAATAATGTAAAGTAAGTAAGGACCAGCTGACAATATGTCAGCGGTTATCTCCTTAACACCGGTGAGAGTGGTGATGAGGACCAGGCCTGAGATCACTCTGTCATGCTGGTTGAGTTAGAATAACATACTGGAAGCTTTTAAAAGAGGGTGGTGCTTGAAATCATTGTTCTTCCTCTGTTAATCACGGTTACCTGATAAGAAACACCTGCAAAAAGGTTTTCACAGGTGAAGATATTGCTGCTAGTAAGATTGCACCTAAATCAGCCATTTATCAGATTATCAAGAACTTCAAGGAAAGAGGTTCAGTTGTTGTGAAGAAGGCTTCAGGGCGTCCAAGAAAGTCAAGCAAGCGCCAGGACCGCCTCCTAAAGTGGATTCAGCTGCGGGTTCGGGGCACCCCCAGTTCAGAGCTTGCTCAGGAAGCAGGGAGGTGTGAGTGCATCTGCACCAACAGTGAGGCGAAGACTTTAGAAGGATGGCCTGGTGTCGAAAAGGGCCGCAAAGAAGCCACTTCTCTCCAAGAAAAACATTGGGGACGGATTATTTTTCTGCAAAAGGGACAGGGATTGGACCGCTGAGGACTGGGGCAAAGTCATTTTCTCAGATGAATCCCCTTCGTGATTGTTTGGGGCATGCTGAAAATAAGCTTGTCCGGAGAAGACAAGGTGACCGCTCACTCACAATTTTGCCTAAAAGTGCAGCCTTGATAGTGCCAGAGTATGTGCTGCTTAATAGAGCGGTGTGTGGAAAATGAAGGCTGCTGTATGTTAGTGTGCTGTGGCCTCTCAGCGATCTATTATCTGGAGTACAGAGTGGTTCAAATGTGAAAAGACCTTGCACCTTGTGCAGCTTATTAGAGCTACAGACGCATCCTGCTGTCATCCATTAAACCCATTTCCTTACCTTAGGAAATCAGCAGGCATTACACTGGTTTCCATGACAACAGTGTTTTGTGATTAAGTCCGATTTGTTCATCTTTAAAGCCCTCATGCCTCTGGGGGATTGTAATAATCATCTCAGTGCAGTCCAAATAACGGTCAGGCCTCCAGTTTCATTCAGCTCTGCCGAGCGCTGTAGCGTCTTTCAGTTTGTGGTTTTGGTTTTACTGTTTGGGCTTCCTCTCACCGCTCTCTGCAACCTTGTTTCCTGCCACAGCTAAAGTCGTACCATATGAGGAGAATATGGATATGCAATAAAGTTATTGAATATCATTTCATATCAATATTACTCACGATAAATAAACAGATAACAAAGTGTACTCAGTTCTGCGTTTCTGCTGCTGTCAGCATTCTGCTTAAAGACAACAAATTGAAGAGGAACTCATTTCCAACATTCTTGTAGTGATCATTGAATTAAATATAAAATGCAGCACTAAAACAATTTTCTACTGATATTTTCTTTCAACTAAAAGAATGCTTATCACGATACCTTTCAGCCTTTCGCGATATGTATATTGCACCAGTTGATATTGCGATGATGATGAAAAGGTTGTTGTGCGGCCCTACAGGCAGCTGGTTTAAGCGAAAATGTTTTGACATGAATAGAATAGTTGTTATTGTACATCGGATGCATTCCTATATGTGCAAACATCAGCAAAAGTGCTGAAAATGTAAATACATAAAAAGTTAAGAGCCTCTAAAAGTCATTATAAAGATGTATGAAAAGAGACAGAAGATTGTTGAAAAAGAAAGTAAAGACACAAATTCACCACAAATACAAGACATTCACCTGCACACCCTTAATACCCAGGGAGCCTTAATGCTGTTATGGCTTCTTATTGTCCTAAAACGTCTGGCGGCAGTAGTTCTAGCACATAGTTTCCAGGGTGAGATAGCTCTTTAAGAATGCTCTGGGGTTTTTTGAGGCAGCAAAGAACTGTAGAGATCTCCCAGAGAGGGAAGTGGGCAGCCAAAGATCTTCGGGGCGGGGGGAGGACACTGTGGAGCCCCTTCCTCTCTGCTATGCAGCCGGCCAAACGCACTCAGAGGCAGTACGTCAGGACGCTCTCTATGGAGCAGCGACAGAAAGACACTAGCAGTGTTTTGGGTAAGGTGGTTCTTCCAGATCCTCAGTCTCTGCTGGGCTGTCTTAGCGCCCCAGGTCAGGTCGTCCTCTATGTGCACGCCCAGAAACCAGAGTCAGAGACCCTCTCTGCACATTCCCCGCCAAGAAAATGTCCATTTAAGTCCTCCGAGCTCCTGGGTTTTGGTTGTGGTAAGAACCAGGTAGTCCGTGCACCAGACAGAGATGAGCCCCACTACGCTGGTGTCATCTGCAAAATTGCCGCAGACATATCATGCTTTTCTATGTTTTCCGTGTTGTATCTGGTATAAAAGACTTTATTTGTGACTGTAGAAATGGCTGCTATAATCTATTATTGTCCACCGCTAACTTTAGTATCCACATGGCTAACGACAGTAAACAATGTCATCTGGGCTCTCATTGCTAAGCTCTCCCCAGTTCCAAATGGTCTGTGTGTGGTTCAGAAGTCTTTATCTGCTTGTTATAGTTTTGTGTGTTCTGTTTCCTGTTTTATTGTGAAGTCTGTCTTTTCTCCATAGTCTTGTCCGGTTTTACTTCCTGTCTTGTGTTTTCCCTCCTTTTTTGATTGTTGTGCCCAGCCCTGATGTGTTTCACCTGTTTCCCCAGCCCCAGTCTCACCTGACCCTTGTTTCCTCATTATATGCGTGTATTTAGTCTCCGTGTTTCCTTTGGGTCTCGTGGGTTCATTTCATTCTGTGTACTGCATGATTTGCTGTTCAGTGGTGTCAGGTTTTTTGAGTGGTGTACTGTGTGTTCCTGCTCATTCATGGCGTCCTGGCTTCCGGGCCTACGAGCTTTTGGGACTTCTTTTATTTAACAAACATCAAACTCTCAATTTGGGGTCCAACCCTCATCTATCCTTGACACAATTACTAAGTAATGACATAGCTGTAATCTTGGCCAATGCCGGTCATTTTGTCTGGAATTCCGGTCCCATTACTGCTGGGCCATGTCCGGTTGTGTAATACTTGGTTTAGAAGTCTTTATAAGCCAAGCTATGTACTCTGTTGCAGTAGCTCCAGCTTTAACAACAGAAACTACTGAGTGTAGGCTCCGGAGTTTCCAGGATACACTCTGGCCAGTCAGAGCAGACTGGGCTTTTTGGGGAGGGGGCATTAAAGAGAGAGCCCCTACAGAGCTTCTCATACAGAGGTTGAATACAGGTGCAGCAGCCACGGACAGTGTGAGAAAAATAGTGTTTTTTTTACATGAAAGCATAAATGTTCTAGTACAAACACAAAATGCAAGTAGAATCCTGAAAATGCTACATAATGGTTGCCCTTTAATGATGCTGTTAATGGTGTAGGCGGGGGTGCAGTCATGGGTGTACCGGGTGTAGCGTAGGGGGCTCAGCACACAGCTCTGTAGGGAGCCGGAGCTGTGTGACAGACAGGTGTAGCAGTGGCTAGCTGCTGAACAGGGCGAAGCCTAACCCGACCTAAAAGCCAGTTTAAGGTTTTATGCATCAGGAAGTGGCAGTGATCCAAAACAGAGCTAAAAAGGAGAGCGAATATTAGATTTTTATTCTCCAGGGTTCAAAAAGACGGTTACAAATCAATGCTTATGTTTTCTTGTCTGCTGGACAGCTACATTGACAGTTGTTTGCTAACAACTTAATTATTACAGCTTTGTAAGGTTTTGCTGCACTATGGGTTTATATAAAAATCACTTATTAGGTATAATAATTATTATTATTACCACTTTTAAGGACTTTGCGCGTAAGGCCTGTTGTACCAAGCTTTAAGCGGCTATTCTTGAACATATTTTTGGCTCATTATTCTCATCACAGACAAATGCAACTTGGTAAAGTTAGAAACTAAAGGTTTTTGCAATAATAAAAATATCTATCTGAAATAAATGCACTTTAACTCACCTTAATTCTTAATCCCTTCATACTCTATTGAAAATATGGTGCTTATTTGGCAAAGTTTTTTTTGGGAAATTCATTGAAGAACTAATTAATAGATATAGTAACCGTCTATTTCTATCTCATCCAAACAGTTACATGCTCTACCTGACAAGTCAAGGTACTTTATCACATGTACCAGACCTCGATGTAAAAGCAGAGCTATTATACAGGCATAACTATTAGAAATAAACCATATAGCCTCTACCTGCTCCGGGTCCTGGTCTGATGTGGAGAGTGTTAACTTTACTGTATCCATCTAAAGTGGATAAAATAAAAATATAATTTTTTTATTTTATTTTGAAAAGTAATCTCTTCCTGTTAGTAATATTTTCTCACGAAGGCACGGGGATGGGGGGAAGGCATGACCCGCCCTACTCTGCCTCTGATTGGCTTACCCGTACCAATCTCCCTCCTCATGCCTAAACCTAACCAACACCACCAACAAGTGGCAGCCAATCAGATGCAGAGTACGGCGGCTCATTACTTCAACATCCTGAAGAAAAAAATGTGTCTTCCTGTTAGGCTATTGTGTATTAAGTCTCATGAATATTGTGAATTTATAAATGCACCATGAATTGTGCCTTGAGCCCATTAGTTATGCTTTATGCAAATGCCAGTGTTGTCATTCATCAAGTGTGTTGGTTGAAGAGCTAGTTCCAATAGTAAGCTGTTATTTTCTGTATATTTTGAATGTGAGTAGCAATTGCTGAATCTTTAATGGCATCATTAATAGCAAGTGAGAGAAGTGTGGCAAATGTTAATGAAATTCATTCATCAAGCATGTTTGAAAACAATTACAGTTAATGTTTTTCTTAATTGAAAGCCTATTACATCTAACTGCTATCAGGCTAAATCCTAATTGTGTTAGCTTTTCTACTTAAAATGATTATGTGTCTGTTGAAGACAGGAAAGATCCAGGCTAGTGTGACACCAAGTCAGAAATGGAACCATTAACCCATCATTAACCTCACATGATCGATTGTAAAAGCACTCGCAGGCTCCGTGTCTATCATGTGAAGGTCAAGATAAACATCAAGATGGATTCATTACCTTATTGAACCAAAGCTTTCATTTAATCTACTTTCTTTCTTCCTTTGTCTTCTTTCCAGACTGTCTTTTCATTAGCCGGCCTCCAGCACAAGACAAATGCTTCTCTGGGTGGCCCTATGCCTGTCTGCACAGGATATCTATCGTTAGAGTGTGCCATGTTGCTCTGAGGGTCACACATACATGCTCTGTTTAATTCCAGATGGATACCCACGAGATGAGATGATTTACAGGTGGAGGAAGAACTCTGTGGAGGCGGCTGACCAAAAGTCCTGGCGTCTCTACCAGTTTGATTTCATGGGCCTGAGAAACACTACCGACATCATAAAGACTACAGCAGGTAGGATCTGGATGGGACACTTGATTTGTGAAAGCATTGGCAGAAATCATTTAATCCTTTGCTTATATGCAAATAGTTGTGTTTTTCAGTTGTCAGAAAACACTAGCAAGTAGAAATAGGCTACTGTACTGTAGTATCAATATAGGATTTCCTGCCTAAGTATGGAATTCCCTTTCATTCAAAATTAAATACCTAAATATGCCTACAAAAATAAAAAGGCTATATAATATATCCTAAAATAATTGAGGCAATAAATATATAAAAAAGTCAACATTTAAGTGGCTATGAGGAACTTTAAGTTAGTTTTGATTCTAGCGGCCCCTTTGGACTAAAGCAATAGTTTTTACCACACCTGCAGTCGTAAAGGTCTTTTCTAGCACACGCCGGCTGGTGTCGTACTGTCCACGGGAGGAAAGCGTGTACTACCCACTGTGATTTTACTCATTACTAAGCGGGAGAATAAGTGACAGATGCATCGTTGCATTTTAAGTGTTGCATACGTTAACTTATCCTACTTTGGATGTCTCGTGAGCTAAACCAGGTTTCACTGTCACTGGGTCACGAGCCAAAGCATTAAGAGATTGTTGTAGCAACCAACATAATAATAATAATAATAATAATAATAATAACTTAAATTTATATAGCGCCTTTCATGAAACCCAAGGACGCTTTACACAAGGACAAAAAAATGAATAACAGCTAACATGAACACGGACTGAAAAGAATTAAAACCTGGGCAATTCAACACTACTACTTCAACAACAGACCAGATATTATACACCTAAAACAGAAGTATTTAAAAATGAGAAAACCACTGTAACATGAACACATAGTGCCATGGAAATATCAAATTGGCTCTTTGTGTATCCTCATCCGCACGATTTACTGTACCAGTGATTCGAGGTGTCTGACCGTAAAGTTTCTCATCAAGTTGTGCGTTTTCTTTCACACACGCAGGTGACTACGTGTTGATGACCGTGTACTTTGACCTGAGTAGAAGAATGGGCTACTTCACCATCCAGACTTACATCCCCTGCATTCTCACCGTGGTCCTCTCCTGGGTGTCCTTCTGGATCAAAAAAGACGCCACGCCAGCCAGAACGGCTTTAGGTACTGGGGTTCAATAGGATCATGTCTGGAACATTGCTTTAAACTTCCGCTGTTAGAGATAAGTGGAAATACTGATGTAGACATCATGTTAAGGTCCTTCTTCTTAGGTTTCCATTTGCACATTTTAATTGTGTTTTGCTTTGTATAGACTCTGTCTTGATGTTTGCTTGTCACTTAACTTGAGTCACTCCATCTGCTTTTTCTATTTTGTTATACTTTTTCTCTCTTGTGCATGCTTGCTATTTGTCGTGCACAGTCCTGTGGATCACTTTGGTGAAGGTACATGATTTCATGCAATTTCTTTCTTTTTCTCTGTTTAACATTTTAATAAGTTTTTCACATGTTGCAGTAGAGTTGTGTTTGTCCAAGCCTTCACTTAAGGAATTGAATAGGTGTCTTTTCAAACTGGACCCTATTTTTAATTCATTGGTGTCTAAGTGACTAATGTGAACAAAAATCTTTACCATTGGTCCAGTATTGAGACAGAACACTGTAATCATCAGCCGTGAACCGGGCTGCACTGTAATCAAATAGGGCAAGAATGCATTGTCAATTTTAAATGTTTCTCATCGTCATAAGTGTCTGACAACACTATGGAAAGGTTCCCCTACAGAGACAGACCTTTTTGTTAAAGAGTAGAACCCTGTTTGTTCCCCCAGAAACAGCCCCGAGAGCGCTATCGCTAATAGTCCATACTTTTAGCGTGTATAGAGCAGCATATCTCCACCAAACTCCATGTAAATAATCACCACTTTTAGCGGGTATAGAGCAGCATATCTCCACCAGACTCCATGTAAATAATCACCACTTTTAGCGTGTATAGAGCTGCATATCTCCACCAGACTCCATGTAAATAATCACCACTTTTAGCGTGTATAGAGCTGCATATCTCCACCAGACTCCATGTAAATAATCGATGCTTTTAGCGTGTATAGAGCAGCATATCTCCACCAGACTCCATGTAAATAATCGATGCTTTTAGCGTGTATAGAGCAGCATATCTCCACCAGACTCAATGTAAATAATCACTATTTTTAGCGTGCATAGAGCAGCTTATCTCCACCAGACTCCATGTAAATAATCACTATTTTTAGTGTGTATAGAGCAGCATATCTCCACCAGACTCCATGTAAATAATCACTACTTTTAGCGTGTATAGAGCAGCATATCTCCACCAGACTCCATGTAAACAATCACTACTTTTAGCGTGTATAGAGCAGCATATCTCCACCAGACTCCATGTAATAATCACTACTTTTAGCGTGTATAGAGCAGCATATCTCCACATGTAAATGAGAAAAATAATGAGATCATTTCAACCACTCAAAAAGTGCTGTTACAGTCATTCCCTGGCTGCAATGATGGTGCTGAGTGCAGATGCAGAAGACAACAAAGAACAATCAGAGCAGACTGAGGTTTTTTTGGAGGAGGTCTTAAAGAGACAGCGCTAAAATCTGAGCGTTTTAAACAGAGCGTGAATACAGGTATATTCAGACAGACAGTATGAGTAAAATAGTGTGTTTCTTTAACATTTATGCATGTAAACATGTTTTAGTAGAAACCCCAAAATAACCAATGGTATTACCTTATCTCAGTAGCAAGTTACCCCTTGGGCCCTTAAACATTTATATTTGACACACCATATACAGAACCTCACAAATTTCCAGTCAGTTAAGATAAATGCCTCTCTTCAAACCTGATGTTCATTCTATTGTTTAATAAAAACTCTTAAATCTGTGCCACGGCATCAGCAAAAGGCAGGTAAGTGTAATCACTTTGTCAAGTAGAAGCTAAAGGAAAAGTGTGAGGTGTCCACCTGAAATAGATGGGGCCAGCTTGTTACCATGGGGACCACAGTGAAACAGTCACAGATGCATTTTTTTTTCTTATAGGCATCTCTATAATGCTCATGGATGAGGAGACGGGACAGAGATGCTGGAGGAATAGAGGCATTTTCTCATGTCTGTCAGCCTGATTGACAACAACATCTGCTGTTGGTCAAAATTATATGTTAGCTTCTAACTTAGCAGCTAAGTGACACTGTTCAGATTTAGATGAGGTTACTTTTACTATGAGGAAAATTACTAAACGAACGACAGCTGCTAGCTTTGCATGCAGTAAATCCAGGAAATGTTAAAGCTGCCTTCACAATATATTATTAAGGACGCTTTAAGAGGCTCTTATTAGGTAGGACCACCATGTTTAACTGTCTACAGTATGTTACAGTTAAAGCTGAACAACAGAAAATTAACAACTTTGCTGATTTTGCTCATATCCGCAGTTCAAATCAACTGCCATTTATCTACCCCGGATTTGACTTTTGTGTTACCATGACGTCCCAGTGATTTAGTTTTTAGTTTTACCGCCTGTGTTCAGCAAAACCGACTAACAACGCACAGTACACAATACACTCAGCACCAAACAGCAGGCACACAAAGTCAGCAACTAGCAGGTGAACATATTGGCGCGTTCACCAGCTACACAGCCAGATCTTTCTTCCAAGAGTTGGTGGTGACCAAAAACAGAGCTAAAAGAGAATCACTATTTTACTTTTATTTGTCCAGTAGCCAGAGAGGCAACTTAAAAGGAATAATGATGCTTCATGTCTACTGGATGTGTCCGTTAACAACCATTTGCAAACGGGTTAACTTTATCAACTTTACAAGTTGATATTATGTGTTGTGTTGTGTACAGCTTTTTGTACTGCCCCCAAGTGGCCAGAAAACATTTAATGCCGTTTTAAGTTCTTAAACATAGAGAAAACTTTTAGACTATAAACGTTCTTCAATCTGTCTTTGGTAGACCAAGGAGAAAATTAACATTGAATAATTAGTAATGGGGGATTTATAGTAAAGTACTTTACTTTTACTTTAACACATTGCTGAAATTAATAAGTTACTCTAATGGTTTTATTACTTCTGGATTACTCACCTGAGATGCACCATAACTAACTTAAATAACAATATCAAGTAAACCTCATATGCCCAGATCAACATAAATCCTTCTCATGATATAGACATACAGAAGATCGCAGCATCACCCCCATGCTGCCACAAGCCCATGTGTGTCTCAGCTTTGTTTACCTGACGTTGAACATCAAGTCTTGGCTGCTTGGCTGGTGTCGGCAACATGCTCCTTTCATCAGCGTCTCAGGGTTTAGCGACTATCTTAGATTGATTGTTGGGTTATGGCCCAGGCATAATTATTTTAATAATAATATAATATATAATAATAATAATTAATTTTACAATCAAGTTTTTGTCATTTCTTGCAACTAAGTGGAAGTAATGGCCATACCTCCACCACTTAAAAGATGTGTTAAGCGGTGGCTCCGCCATTTTTGTTTTGTCTCCTTGGTTGAGTGTTGCCGACAAGGGATGCTTGATTTGTTTCTCTTTCCTCCTGTTATGCAGATACTTGATCGTAACATAATGCTCACATAAAAAGTCTGTCTCTATGTAGATCGATCTTGTATTGGGCACATCTCTAAATATTAAACAGGTTAGAGCGTAACAAAAGCGTAATATAATAAAATATTCCGTGCATGAAGGGGTTGCTCAACAAAAAACCTTCCAGCAACAGTACACTAGAATTGGTCTCTGCGCCTGAGCTTCAAATCAAAATCAAAATCCACTGTAATCAACAGAGTTTTCATGTGGTCTACTTACTCTGCTCCAAGACTTTATACAACTTTTCTTCTTATTCCTGAGTTTCAAGTGATCATAAAGGATCTCAAGACAAACACTGCAAGCATCTCTCAACGCTTCGACTACGGTCAATTTGGAATTTGCGCTCAACAGAAGACAATTTTATGTTCTTTGTCCACAATGTATGTGTTTGTTGTGATCCTACATTCACTCGTGATGTTTCAGTAAAATAAACATATTGAAGGTCCTTCAACACAGTTAATTACCACAATCCAACCTTGTGGATCCTGATTATTACCTGTGAGCAATGCCTAAGGTGAGTTTGTTGTCTCTTGTGTCCTTCAGGTATAACCACAGTGCTGACTATGACCACCCTCAGTAGTGTGGCCAGGACATCTCTACCCAGAGTGTCTTATGTCACTGCCATGGACCTTTTTGTCACTGTCTGCTTCCTGTTTGTCTTTGCTGCTTTGATGGAGTATGCAACATTAAATTACTATTCATACAGTGCTCGAAGACCCAGCTGCATGAAACCTAAACGATTGGTGAGTTGGCCTTGGATCAGCTTTTCTATACTGAAAGTACATTGAATATTATTGCAGCAACATTCCTAAAAATCTAAATTCTTATAATGAATTCATAAGTTATTTGAATGATGATCAAATGTAGATAGAAGTGATGCCCTTACATGCAGGATTACTGTCACTTGTTACAAACGTAGCTTTTCTCTGACAGTGCTTTGGTTTGGTTGTCACAGGAAGGAAGTGCTGCAACCTTTCAGGCTTGAGATGAGGGGATGCTGCCATTTATAAGCTCTTCTGATAAGACTGTTACTATTTTAAGGGACACTGCATCAGTTTGAACAAGCTTCCAAGCTTCAACAACTGACGGAAGGCAGTGCGGGCTGTCACCTCATGCTCTGTGTAGTGAACCAAAGCTCTAATCTCAAGTTAGACAGAGACATTAAGCCTCTCCTCTAGATCTTTTTATTGTATTTAAAATGGAAATATGTTTCTGTCTCTGTCAAACTAATTCATATATAATCACAAGCATCTGAGCTGTCCAATTTGCATTCATTTTGAGCTAATGCAGGATGTATCTGCGAAAGCATTGCCTTCTGTCCTGCGTGAGCATTTGGAAGAAAGTTTTGCAAATGTTTGTCAGAGATTTCTGAAGTTGGACGTATTGAATTTAATTAAATTGTATTTCTAGTGTCGAATCATAACAGATGTTATCTCAGGCCACTTTTCAGATAGAGCAGGTCTAGACCACACATTCTAATTTACAATGAACCAACAATTTCCCCCAAGAGTACAACACAGTTGTACTTGATTTCCTTTATGTATTTGTATTGCAAGCACAGAATATCCGGTAATGCAGGCTGTTTAAAAATAATTCTTTGTATTCATTTATTGCATTTGTGTCCAGTTTCTAACTTGGCTGTATTTTACTTAGCCTAGCTTTTCACGAGCCCTTTAATAATATTAATAATAAGAATAATAAGAATAATAAGAATAGTTAGGATATCTTAATTTCTGATACATTGATTTTTACCTTTTTCCCCGACTCTCCCGACCCCCAAGTACAACATCAACTCCCTGGTGTGGCCCTTTAATGTCCGGTATCCCTTTAAGTATTTTTAGGTTTTGGTAAATTTGATTATGCGGCAAGGCTTGATTAAAAATTTGGTGTGTGAAACCCTGGCCATAGACAAAACAGGTGCGATGCAAAGATGTAATTTTCATGACTCGGTAACAAGCTTTGTTCATTGGAAATACATTGTTGTTACTGGGAGAACAGACCTGTCCAAATTCCTCTAAAAATCCCTTTAAACCACTGGTCTGTGCTGTTGGGGGAGAAAACTACATATTTGATGAGTGAGCCTTAATTAAACTCAAAAATCTATTTAAATTCACGTTCTTCTCTATGTCTCTTGTTCTTTTCAGAACTATTCTGTCCTGGATGTGAGACCTCCACACACCATCATCACTCTAAACAACTCCATGTACTGGCAGGACTTTGAGGACACTTGTGTCTACGAGTGTCTAGACGGAAAAGACTGCCTGAGCTTCTTCTGCTGCTTCGAGGAGTGTAAAGGCGGTGGCTGGAGAAAAGGTCGTGTCCACATAGATTTACTTGACCTGGACGCTTACTCGCGTGTCTTTTTTCCCACCTCCTTCTTGCTGTTTAACATTGTTTACTGGGTAGGCTATCTCTACCTTTAGCACACTGTTTGGTGACAGAAAATGGACAGTGCAGTTTGACAGAAATCCAAGATTAATAAAGAGGTGACGCCAAATAAACTCTTTCCTGTGCTATCTGGAGCGGTTACCTGGAGACAAAAAGACAGCGTGCATCTGCGGGCCTGTGCCAAGCAGAGATTTCTGCCTCTATGACTTCAGGTTTGGTAATAGGACACATTACTGATTCCCTTCAATATGCTGTACACAGAGGGAGGACAGGATGGACTGTGTGCTAACGACCATCTAAAGGCAAAGAAGGAAATGTGCTTTGCACTGCAACCCCTAACTTCTCAATCAGGAGGATGACTTGTGTTGTAGGGAATGTACCGGCACGTAATTATCCAGACATCAGTTCATCCAAGGACGTTCAAACCATTCTTAGTGCCTTCCTCTGGAGGGGTAGATGATATCTGCTACAGTAATCAGGGAATAATGATTTATAAAAAATAGAGGAGCCCGGCTTTGACTGGTTACGGCTGTTCTTATTCAGAGCATTGAGTTACATTTATAAAACAAGCATTTGTTGTAACTAAAATTATTAGGTTTTTATCTCTTCATACTGACATTAGGCATGACTCATTCCTCCTGCTTGCAACAGTATAGTAGCCCGATACAGTATGAGAAATGAACTGGTTCCCAGGGAAGAGAGTGGTTTGAATAAACCTTACAGCAGAAAGAATACTAATACAGTATGTGCTTTATTGGCATAACTGTTTGTTAGTGGATGTGAAGTCAAAGATTTAAATGCTTATTTTGGACAGAGTGCTAACAGGCACACATCTCATCTCATCAGACCACCAACACTTTCAATGACATGTTTTTGAAATACCTTTTAAGGGACTAGTTTTGGATAATTTAGGAATTGGCTTTCTTGCTAAGAGTGAGATGAGAAACTGGATACCACTCTCACGTCTGTGGCCTTCAGCATGCTGAATAGCAGCTACAGTCTGCAGCCGGTTAGCATAGCCCGGTTTTCAGCCTTCATGCTAGCTAACAGCTAGCCTGGCCATGTCTGAAGGCAATCTAATTGTCCTGCCACCTCTTTGGATTTTGTACATATTAAACAAACAACACATAATTTGTTATTTACATTACATTACATTTATTTTCTGCGAGTGAGTTTGTATTTATGGACATTTTCAGGCTAGCCATTAGCCCCTTTTTCTTATTCTTTATGCTAATGTGGCTGCTGGCTGTAGCTTCGTATTCATCATTTGGATGCCCAAATTAAATATAATGGGTGTCATTTGTACATTACTGTAGGCACAAATATGATAATCCCACTCATCAGGATCACTCATCTCTGTTTGGTCGTTGACTCTTATTTGCATGCGATAGACAGTTATAAATGACCCTGAAGAAGTTCTAATACATTCTGGGATTGAATTATGGTTTTAATAAGGACTGTTTGTATTATAATTTGATTCTGTGTTTGTATTTGGCATTAGCAACCATTGAGTCGCCTTAGTGTAGTCTGCCCAGAGCTGAGATGAACACCAGAATATATATTTACCTCTTATAATAACCTCATCATGAGGAAGACCTCATTTCAGCGATGGTTACGTCTTTACCTTGGGCAGTATACTTTTTAAATCCCTCTGTTTTCTTTTTATTATGTGGACTACATATGCCAAATATTTCACACATGTGCCCATTTATGTTTTCAGGCACTTATGAACAACACTAAAATCTTTAATTACTGCACAAATAGTCCGTACAGTGCAGTAGTGAAATTCTTAAGACATATATAAATATAAAGTTGTCTTTTTAATAGTGGGGTGTTGACCGATTGGCAGGGTTGATGCTGTGTTCACACTGTGGCAGTATGCAGTCGATTTGAAACTGAACAGTCGTTATTTCCAACAGGAGAAGAACAGTAAACTCCGCCAGCACTGGTGCAAAGTGCCGCCTACTGTGCCTGCAGATAAACTGATGCTGAATGAAAATGGATGCAGCTCCGTGTTAGTGCACCTGTGTATCGCGTCTCCTCAGCCAACACAAAGTACTGACAGCTGTTCTTCTTTCTTCTGGCTGTCTTACAGCTGCAAAGAATAATCCATTAGTTGTCAAATATAAAATTATTCGCAAACTATTTTGATAATCGTTTGAGTCATTTTTTATTACAATTCTCTGATTCCAGCTTCATAAATTTGAATATTTTCTAGTTTCTTCACATCTCGATGACAGTTAACTGAATGAATTTTGGAAAAATATGAGGATGTCCTCTCGGGCTTTGGGAAAAACTAATCAATGTTTGAGAAAATACTCAACAGATTAATCGACTATGAAAAGAATCGCAGGTTGCAGCAATAGAAGTAAAATGAATAGAAATCCATTTTTGTGTACCATTGCCAAGGTAACATTTAAGCTTCCGATAATAAGCCGACTTCTGGCCAGGTGCGGAGCTAAAGTTTAGCACCGACGGACAACACCAGCTGTCTGGGTTGTTCTTCTGCATCGGGGACAGAGAATGAGCCGAGCAGCAGGCTGGGTCTAACGGTAGTGGTCCGCTGACCCTCTGCTGCTGGGTCCTGTCCCTCCTCACTCCCTGCAGCTCTGGAGAAGGTCTTGCGAGCTGCATTGGGCGGCTCTCTTCCCAGCAAGCTGCAACACACTGATGCGCATTGTCTCTATGACAACTAACAACAATCGCCATTTCATTGTGCACCAATTAAAGGACCACGGGAAACAGTTCAATGGCCTTTCTGTCCGTTTTATTTCTATGGTTCCCTACTTTTTTGTTCTTTTTTTTGGCAATGTAGTCATTTTTTTATTCCTGTCTACTTCATAATAACAAAACATTTTAACATAGTCTTTTATTGGCCACAATAAATCACATGTATGCTCATTGATTGATTAATTGAATTACTCTGTGGAGCCCAGAGGTCGCAGTGTTCTAACTCCTTTCTGCTGACAGATGAAGAGCGATGCAATAAGTTATTCTGAGTGGTGCTATGGTTTACAATAACTGTCATTATCATGTTAGAATACAACGTGATTAAAGCTCAAATAACATACACTCTTGAGGGGCATTTTTGTCTTAACTGACTGAGAGAGGGGAGACATATCTATATGACAGAGAGCACAGGTTGCACCTGCACAGCCACCGGGATGCAACCATTTTTTTTCACCCAAGTTTAAATTGGGAAAATACACACAACAGGGCCCTGGCTGTTGAAATCTCACTGACTCCCACTGTATCATCAGGCAATAGTGTCTAAAACCCAAAGCAGAAACGGACACAAGAAGGTTCTAGCCTCGTTTAACATAGTAGTAGTTGTAGGAAGTCTTTTGAATAAGACTCAAATGTAAGGTTGAGAGTTATCTTGAACACTGCTCCAGATGGTCTTTGAAAGTTCATTATTATCACATTTTCTGTCGAATCTATGGGATTTACATTGGACATTAATACCATGGTTGTTAAGGGTATGGTAATCTGGCCTAAAAGAGTTAAATAAAAACTAATTTTCCACCGGCTGTCAACATCACTACTACTGTAGTGATCTACAGTCATCTCTACTGTACGTACCCTGTCAAATTGGCTGTTGATTTAGCATCATGTTTTTCCAACATTTTTCTGTATCATCCTTCCAGAAGCAGGGAAAGCAAAAGGGGTAAAAACTAGGCAGGATTTAGGCTGGGGTTTGATCCCAGGCCAGTATGGACATGTGTGTGACTCCAGACTGAACCGTGGAACCAGGTCTGTGCTCCATGTCATCTGTGCCCAGGATCAGCAGGACTTGTGCAGATGGGGCATCTGAGGGACAGACATTCAGACATGAAATGCATCTGTCTGCCAATAATGGTTAATGTGCTATGTAAATCCCTTGCAAAGAAAAGTTGTGTATTTTTTGTGATTGGGGAATTTTTGTCCTGTAAAGTTTAGTGACGTTGTACAATAACCTCAGTGCAAACACTGCATTAAGTCTAAGCCACATTCAGTATTGTGATGAATAAGCCAAAGACATGTTTGTGTTACTTTATTCTCTGATAGTTTGAATCATGTTGGAGAAAATTGTTGTGTTTTGGGTTACGACCTCAGTTTCCATGTAGTCAGTGCAGTGCTGTCAAGTGCCATTGGACTAAAAACTATGAGCGTAACAGAAATAATTAGTCTAGAAGCACTCTAAGATGGTTTATGTTATTTTCCAATTCATCCACTATTGTATTATTTGTGGCAGAAATCTCAGTAACTGCTACTGTGTGTGCTAAAGAGGAGTTTGACGAGTGTCTCTGCCGCTGTGTGCAAAGCACAGCTTTACACTCTGTAGCCAAACAGTGTACTTCAACAGTGGTAAATCATATTTTTGTTGACATGTATTATCTCCTATCTAACTTACTGTATACATAATACTCAACTTCTGTTTTGTGTTTTCTTTTTTGGGGCTTTAGTGTGACATACAGTAGATATCTCATTACGCAATGGTACAGTCAAGTGCACGTGTTGAGATTGTACTCCTCAACAGCGTGGTGTCCTGTGAGTGGGGTTGTTTTGATGATATTTCTCCTTATCTCCAGTATCTACAATCCATTTCTGATGTCCATGCTATTTTCATACCTATGTTGTTGTTTTTTTGAATAAAGTTTTTGTTTTTTATAAATGTACAGCAGTGCAGTCAATTTGGCAGTTCAAATGTCTTGTCTAAATGCATTTTCAAAGCTATAATGCATAGTTTCTATGTGTCCCATGAGGAATCCTAAATAACACTGTCGGCGCGTCCACATGATACAACAACTCCCCCCCCCCCCACCTTCCTCCACACAGTTCTAGTAGCCAAGGAGGACCCAGAGTATAATAAAACCATGATGGGCTCTTTAGAAGAGGTCTTATCTTCACACAATTTTCTGCACGGGAAAGTTGGCAGACAACACAATCTTCTGAACATAGTCATACAGAGAAATCCAGAGAGAGTTGTGTGGAGCCGAGTTGTGTGTCTTTGACAACGGCTTGAACAAAACTTAAAAAGTTACGCACTAAAACTTTAAATGGTTTATTAGAAAATGTGCTTTTTGCAGCTAATCCATTCATAAACTGTTAACCTGCCACACAAACATAAAAGGGCCACAAGTCTCCATAGTTGACCCTGGGCAAAATGTTTAAATGAAGTATGTTGCTACAGACCAGTCCAGTCACCCTGGGAGAGAAAACATATTCGAGGACAGATCAACACAAACTGACCCTGAGTCTGTCTTCAAATTCAGTTGCTTGAAATCCAACAAGGCTTTTCCTCAAGGAGGAGGGAAGCAACACATTTGGCTGCTCTTGTTTGCTTTTACCTATAAAAAAAGATGAAATTGTGTTAAAATATGAGCCTTTGCATAGAACATAGTAGCCTGGTTAGTGGTGGAGTGTAGTGAGTCACAGACACAAAACATAAAAAAAGGGTTAAAATCTATTAAAAGGTCAAGTCGATATGGTTTTAATGGAAACCCACAGTTACCAGGTCTGTGGGTTATCCATGCTAAAGTGTTTATTTATAATAAAAATCCTCATTGTGGGCATGTTGGCATGGTAAGATTCAGCTTTGCAGAGCTGCTAGCATGGCTGTAGACTTGTATAAACCTTATAAAGTTTATATGGCAAACTTATTAGCAAACAGTTGCCTGCTTACATATCCAGAAAGATACATAAAAACATCGGCATTTATTTTAAACTTGTGTTTCTGGCCATCCACGGAATGGACGTCCAATGTTCACTTTCTGTTTAGCTCTGTTTTAGTCTCCTCCTGAAAAAAAGTGTGAGTGTGAAGTGTGGGTGAAAAAGTAGATGCTAGGGCAGGATACCTCTCTGAGGCATAATCAGCCTGTTACAGGGAGCAGGGCCAGGGGTCTCCCATGTCAGAAGTCATTGTGCAGACTGTGCAAAAAGGTCTCAGAGACAAGTGCAAAAACACTGGCAGGAACAGAATACACTGATCAGAACAACAAAGCAACGCCAGAAGCATTCGATTCCAGGTGTACACATTGATTCGTTCAGGGAACACTGGCTGTGGAGTCATTAAAATGATCTCTTTGTGGAGGAGCAGTAGAGACGTGACGCAGCCAAAAACGAAGTCCATTAAATTTATAGATCAGCGCTGTGTTGGTCAGTCGTCACCTTAACTGTCTACTCGGCACTATAAAATTGTCAGTTGCCACGGTAACCGTGTTCTTTTTGATATAATGAAGTGTGACTAAAGATCTGATTGCAAGCAGTGAGGGAAGTCTGACTCCATTTTGTAAAATGGCCTTGACAACATGTTGCCTTTTGTACTTTTCATTCCATTGGTATGCTAATAGTCACACACTTTACTGAAGCTCAGCACACTCAAGTAACTCCTGAGATATATGAAAGATTACAAAAACATTCTAGCACAAAACAAAACAGATATTGCATTATGTGCTCAGAGATTTTTTAAGAGCTCTATGAATGAAAGAGTGGTGTTAATGTTCTTTCATCTGACAAAAACATTTTCAAAGACGAAGTTGGCCAAGCATTCATCAACTCACATTTGAAACACTTTGGCATTAGTCAAAACACTCATAACCTCTTACTTTGTAATTCAACTTTGTCCGAGTCGGCCCACTTTAGCCGTGCTGTGCCATGCCAATGATGACATGCATTTCCACTACTGCCTTGTGGTCCTGCTTGGTGACACCAAAACACCAAAAAACTGCTGTGTCCTAGAAATGGACACTGATGGCAACACCACTTTGAAATCTGTGCAGTAATAAAGAATCAATCAGGCAGAATGTGGTTGATTGACACTTATTCTGTTTAAGAAATACAAATTAAAAATCAATGAATGAAATCAAATTTTCCTAAATTTAAAGTATTTTGGCAATTTCAGAGAGAGGTTAAATACAGTATGGGGCTACAGTGTTGATTGTCTAGCTGCAGATAGCTACGCAAAGTAGTAAAAGAAAAAAATACTATATACAGATGTAAAGTAGACCACATATGTAACACTGTGTAGCACTGGAAGAAAAGTCAGATGTTTAGGATTCATCATCTGGGCCTCAAATTTGTATTGCAATCCATCCAGTAGTCTGTACTAAAGTGGCGGAGCGTCAGACCAACGCACAGACAGACA
>NC_048415.1:23335259-23389968 GCF_013103735.1 Etheostoma cragini
CCCCCCCCCCCCCCCCCAAAGCCACGTCTCTAACATGGCTAGTAATCAAAGACGTCAAAGGATAACACACCACAGTAATATTAGTAATATTAGGATAAAAGACAAATTGCATTCATTAGATTATTGAGTTTATGCAGTCTGATATTTATACTATTTTATATAATCATTGCTTGGTAAACACTGGCATTTTGTAATTTATCTAGTTGTTATGATGTTTATTATCATAATAATTGACCACATTCAGAAGCATTTGTTCAAGCAGTCTTTTGTTTTGATATTTGATCTACATTTATTTAATCACTCAAACATCATTTCTTGTCTTAGCACTAGAAAAAGAAGTAGTATTTTTGAGTAATCAGTGACCCCGACCCTCAAACCCAATCATCAGCGTTGCATTCAGGCCTGAGGACGCTGGTAGTTAACCAGAGTCTCTGCAGGTTGCATCCTTTGGTGCAGCCTGCTGGGAGCAGGTGTAGAGCAGGAGGGAGAGGCCGGGGGATGGAAACAGTCAGCTGCTGGAATTATCTCTCTCCCGCCTCGTACAGTACTGTTTCTCACAGACAGCCTAATCACTCCCCATTAGACTGAGTCCTACGCTGAACAAGAGTTCCCAGGCAACAGTTCAGAGAAACAAGAACAGAACAAGATGATATTTCTTGAGAACTTGAGTAAGTGAGTCATATAATAATAAACCCTTTCCTTACTAAGTCTGCACTTCAGCACCTTGGAGCATTCAGTACCTTTTCAATGTCCTGTGTAACAATTAAGGGTTACGCAACTGAACTACTTTCTGCAAGGCTACACAGCAGAATGGTCAGAGCCCTCTGGTCTGCTGAGACATCATGATCATCATGAAACATGTCTGCATGTGCAGAGTCTCTTACACGGTTTTATCCACAATTGGAGAAATCCATTGATTTTCTCTTGTGTCAAGAGTTAGATGAGAAGACGCTCATGTCAGTACGCTAGATATGAAACTACAGTTAGAAGACGTGTTAGCTTGGCAGGGAGGAACCGTCTAGAGCTGCATTCATACACAGAATGGGAAGAAACGGATTACTGTTGAATTAGCTGAATGAACTGTATAAGTGTTAATATGGGAGTGTTCCTGTTATTTTGGTGATGATGAGCGAGCTTTAGAGGGGCTGGTAGGATCTTGGACAAAGCTCTTTCTCCTGTTTTTGTGCTAAGCTAAGAGTCTACGTAGCGGACATGGTCTTCTCATCTAACTCTCGGCAAGAAAACGAAAATGCGTATTTTACACATTGCGAAACTATTGCTTTAAAATCTTTTACATTTTGATTTAAATTTCAATTGCATTACATGACATGACAACTAGCTATTTTTTTTAAAATTCAAATTGGCCTCGCATTGGCCTAAAAAATGAGCTTATCTGTTTTCATCAGATTGTTTGAATAACCAAAGACAGCAAAGTTAAACCCTGCATGGATCATGACTTCAAGTCTCCCGCCCGTACTCTATTTCATCACGCACACAATGGCCAGATAAGAAATCCAATTAAATCGAAGCTGTGCAGTCTTATTTCCCATTTCTGCGATCATCTCATACATGTCTGTAAACAATAAGCCATTGAAAGTGTAATACATATTTGTCATAGATATGCAAATGCATTTTTATTAAGGGACAGAACGGTAACAAGGCGAGTGAGTTTTGATCAGCTGTGATCACCACTGGGGTTCAACCAGGAACAGTCACTGCATCTTTTAGTCTGTGAAACCTCTTGTCTGTTGGTTTGAAAAGAAAATGATTACATGATGATATATCGGGTGGCTCCTGTTTCAATGGTTCGCTGTGAGAGATAAGGATCACAAGTCACCTGAACACAGTGGAGCATGGTACAATCTACGTCAGGCAGCCGTGTCAAATAACAACGTACAAATACTATGTTACCTTGCTTAATTTGAAATGTATGCTTTACTGCAGTAATTATTTTACAGCAGACTTCTTACTTCAACTCCTTACATTTTCACGCAATCATCTGTACTTTCTACTCCATACGTTAAAAAATAGCCTTACTCCTTTCTGGTTTGGCTTGTGTGGTAATAATGCATGTGAATACGTTTGACACCTGAAATCAGGAGTGTCAAGCCTCGTGCTTTAGAGGTCTGACAGTTTGTAGGTTTGGGTTTCAGCAGGTGATCTGTATGATTACTTCTTTCTGTATGGTTAAACACGCTACTCAGTGAAACCAGCTGCTTTACCTTTGAGATGGAAGGAACACTTGCAGTGTCTTGACCCTCCATGGCGGCCGGCTTCACGTTGAGCCCAATCACTACACCCAGCGGTCGGCCACAAATCTCCAACTAACATTAATGTGTCTTATCACATTACACAAAGACAGATGTAGCTAGTCCACATTTTACAGGATAGACAGAGACAAACATAGACTCAGTCGTTTTCTTTGATTCTTGTTAAGACAGCAAACAAGTGTAGCCAAATGTCAGATGGTTCTAATAAACCTTTTTTAATGAACAAATGTGAAGCATCAGTCCGAAGCTTGACTTTTAAAATGTCATGACAGTGACTTTAGATATTTTACTCCAGAAACTACAAATTACAAAAATGTATTGTCATTATGGCTCACCAGCCTAAAATACACCGTGAGTTGGACATTCATTTCTCACCTCTCATTTACTTCCCTATGCAAAGGAAATCAAAAACAAGCGGGCATTTAGTCACAACCAGCACAGGCACATTTCTTTATTTATGAGGGGTGGGTTTAAAAACTACTGCAACAAGCATGCTAACCTGCAAATAAGGATTATGTTCACGTGCTATGCTGGTCAATTCAGAAGAAAGTGATGAACACTAGTCAATGCAATTTAAGTGCAATCCAGCCACATTGTGGAGATGAGCTTGTTGTACGCAGCAATCTGCCGTTTTTAAACATAATCTCACAATCTCAATAGGCTTCGTCGATGACTCTGAATGCCTTTTCACAGAGACCTGCAGGCTTATACCCTCCCACCACCATGGCAAAGCTGCACAGAGCGTGGGATTGTCATTATGCTATAATAGTTTTGTTTCCTTTCACAAGAATGTAAGAACTATCCAGAACTACAGTAACACAACCCCTAATTTCAACACTGTTAATGTCAGTTTTCAGAGGAAACCAGACGCCTCGCGACAAATTTGCTTTTCTCACCTTTTTAACTGTACACTGAGTAAATGATTTGGTTTTGAATCTGTTGGAAGTGTCAAACTGACAGTTAATGCAAACTTAGCTTAAAATAGGGTCCATGCCCATTTGGGAGACAGGATGTGTGTTTTAATTCAAACCACTGGCACAGCGTGTACTATGTGCAATGGGCCGGATGTCCCGTTACTTTCCTTTTCCTTTGTGCTGGCGTTCTAACCTGCGGCTGATTTCTGAGGACTATGGTTACCTGGTCCTCAGATCTCTGCAGGGTAAATCCAGACAGCTAGCTAGACTATCTGTCCAATCTGAGGACTATGGTGACCTGGTCCTCAGATCTCTGCAGGGTAAATCCAGACAGCTGCTAGACTATCTGTCCATTCTGAGGACTATGGTTACCTGGTCCTCAGATCTCTGCAGGGTAAATCCAGACAGCTAGCTGGACTATCTGTCCAACTAAAACTAACTCTGAACCCACACATGTTCCACCAAAACAAGTTCCTTCACAATGTTAGTTTGCAGCTGCATCTTGGCCAAGACAATTGTGATTGGTTTAAAGAAATGTCAATAAACCAGAGCACACATGTCTCCCATCCCAGAATGCTGTGTGGACTACCAGAGCTGCAAAGGAACGTCTGGCAATGCGAGACCATAAAGACTGAAGCAAATACCTAGTGCTGTACTTCCCATGTACAACTCCAGTCCTCACAGCAGCATCATGAATCCCTGTGCAGCTTGTTCAGCACAACAAGACGCATCTGGGAAAGCACTGCCTTCTAAGCATAGCTTAACGTTCACCATGCACCTTAGAAGATAATCATTTATTTGTTCTTTCTCATACTTTGTTTCCTCTGTTTTATACACTTTTTCACAGCTGTTACATTTTGTGATTGTAACATTCTAATCATCTGTAAATGTTAATCTAACAAAATAATTTCACATAAATGGCTTTTAACATAGGACATTTAATAATGCTCTGTGTATTTTTTTCCTCTCATGCTAAATAAAAACAAAAGACCTTCAATGAGGTCAGTTCACGCCCATGGGTTGATCAAAGAAGGAAATGTTTATTTCGGTCTATTTCCCATTTTACTGTCTTGTAACAGAAGGATCAGGGTTTTCAAAAATAGCCTTTAAAGTGAATCCCCTTAAGCTCCCTCGCTCCAGCTCTTAATTACAGAGAGCAGAAAACATTTAATCCCTTCTTGATGAATAAGAGCATTAGAAGTTGATAGTGGAGGATGAATTCTCATTCAACCGGTGTAATGAATTAGTACTTATGGCTACAGGAACAAGAGTTTCACGAGAACCTAAAATACAACAAGTGTTTCAACCCTCACCACGATAGCAGTCTTTTATTCCTGCCCTGTAACACGACCTGCAGGAGATCCCCGTAAACGCCGCTAGCATTGGAGAAAATACATCCTTAGAGAATGTAAGGGTTGCATTTTAACGAGGGCGTTAACGTTGGGAAACAGTCGCAGATTGGTTACATTTAGGCACAAGAAGCTACTGTGTTATTTTTAGGTAACATTAATTTGGGGTTTGGGTGCCGTTGCTACCTGGTCTGGAGCTCCGATCAGATCAGGTCGGGGTCCACTGACGGTGGTCTGGACCTGGAGCTCACCTCCGGGCTTTCAGTTGGACTGTTAAAGTGTCGAGATAATGAAAAGGTATTTATTAGGAAGCGGGGTGGATGCTAGTAAGCTAACGCTAGCTTCCGCACTCAACTATGGCAACATGCCGGTGACAATGGTGTGATGATTGAGATGGACTCCCGAGACAAGACAGTGTCTTGTGACCCGGCCGGCCAGAGGAACACGGCCAGCCCTCGACGTTATTTTAACAGCGAGAGAAAAATCCTGAGACGAGAGCAGAACATGGCATCGAGAGCAAAGACTCTTGGAGAGCAAGAAGAAAAACGTTTTGAGAGAATTTTTTTCACACTGACAGAAAAACGTATATTTGAGGTTGAAAAAATGTATTTTGTGAGAGAATTTGGTTCTCAGAAATAATTTAAGAAATTTCGAATTCATTTTTAAACTTTTTTTGTCTCAAATATTGTTGATTGATTGATTGATTGATTGGAATGAAAAGTTTTTCTCTCAAATTTTGTTTATTCTCTCAGAAAATGCTTTTTTGCTGTCAGTGTGATATTTCACCTAAACAATTTTTTCTCTCAGATTAATTATTTTCTTGCATGTAATAAAGAAACAAATCTAGCTCCATAAAAGTGCTCTAATTTGTAATATTTGGTGCACTTTGAAATGGTAAAAACATGGAGCGAAAGCATCCATCGCCTGAAAAGAAAACCAAACTCCTTTAACCAAAGTAAATTCCTTTCTACTCACTAAAGTGGAAAATATTGACACCTTTATTTGTTTGGGTATGAGTATCACAAGCCTTTAACGGGGCAGATTTGTTAAATATTCAGTGTTTTTTAAGCAACATGTTCCCATCTTTGATTCTACCTAAGTTGAAAATGTTCATTATACATATATATATATATATATATATATATATATATATATATATATATATATATATATATATATATATATATATATAAGGGCACTTCCAACCACTTTTTTATGTCCATTTTCACTTTGCACATAGAAAATAACACAGAACGCAAGGAAAGACACATAGCAAATAAATCAATGTGAATGGGAAGCGTGTGTCTTAAAGTGTGTGTGTGTGTGTGTGTGTGTGTGTGTGTGTGTGTGTGATTTGAGTAGTTGATGGTTCCTTGGAACCAGATTTGAATATTCAGTGGCCTGTCTTCAGGGAGGCGTCTGGGTCAGTAATAACTACGCTCCCTAACTCTCACCGAGGATGTCCAAACCCAACGCAAGATGAGTGGCTCACAGAACGGCTCGATTAGCTCCACCTCCAACAAAATGTCAGCAGTTATGCAAAAGAGCAAAGCAAACAAGGCAAAAACTGTCCAGGAGCCATCTCATTTGATTGATTTCCAGGCCGAGAACAGAGGCCGGCAATGACCAAATAATAAAAAGGAAAATTACATGCTTACCACATTGTACCAAAGGTTCAACAGTCATCCAGAAAAAGTCAATCATACTGTCAAGTGTTCTTCTGAGCTGTGAGGCGTTCACACTTGAAAAGGACCAGACTTTGGATTTGGGAGAGACACCATGTTGAAACAAACTGTAGTTTTGGTGACAAGACGTGTGTTGAGCGATGTGTGCATGACTTTCTGTTTTTTCTTTTAAGGAGAAGGAAATACTTCCCTTATTGGCAACAATTGTCATGAAAGAATTAACACCAACAATCAGTTTGTTCTCCTCTAAATACTGTTGACTTCTGACTTCCCCACCCCTCAGCCCTAAACCCATGGTTCATTCTGAAGATGGAAATCTTTGGGTCACAAATATCTGGTTTCTTTCTTTTAAAGGCTAAATTAGTTCCTTCATGTCCTAAAACAGCTGAGTACACATGAAACAGTTGTTAGTGGGATCATTTCTTTTGCTGGTTTGGTCTTTTTTGTGCAAATAGTTGAGACAAAAAGAAAATGTGTCCTTTAACTAGAAAGAATTGTTCTCTTTCTGTCAACATTACAAGCACTAGTTATTGAGATAATTTCTGGGTAATGTAGTGAGTAGAGGTAGTCCAAGGAGAATGAGGGGAAAGTGGATGCCACCCAAAGATCAAGTAGTAAGCAGTTCAAGCTCATGATTTGCATTAATGGTGAAAATACAACTCTGATTGTTCATTTTGGGAAGGTTGTCCACAACTGAAATATGAATTCCCTTCATTGCTGATACTATGTTACAGTTTATCATGTGTGTGGCCCCTTGGAAACAAGGTCTGATCATGCATGTGTCTTTTCTCTCAATTACCAATGTGCTCTCAGGCCCAAAAGTGTGGATTTGGGTGATGGACACTTTCTAAAACGTTCACAATAATCCAAAATTTAGAGTTTGAATCAACCATAGAGGCGACAATGCAAAAAGTTAGTTTTGTACAATATAAAGGGATGACTAAAATAAAAACAAACAGTGTGAAAATGTGGGTTTAGCTATTCAATCTAAGAAATGAAATAGATTATATGTGTGAAATGTAAAATGTGTGTAATTTAAGACTTTTCCAGGTAGTGAAAAATATTATTTATATATATGTATATTTCCAACTTACATAACAAATTGTTTTTGAATGGATGGTATTTAAGTTTCGGTTCCTTGTATTGCAGAAAAACCAAACTAAAGTGTGGCCCCTCCAGCCCTAAATGACTCTAACTCCTGAAACACATTAAACACATTAATGATGTATAACGAGGTACAGTTCTCTCAGGGTGGAAGTATCTTTAATAAATTAGCTGCTAATTAGTGCTGTGATCCAGAGCCCGCCTCTGTAATAGCTACAAAGTGGACAACGCCAACAGATTCCTGGAACAATGACTGGAACAAACAGGGGGGTTCCACATTTCAAGCTGTCCTGATCCCCTGGGAGTAAGACTTCACTGTGAAAGAACAGTCCAACAGGAGCTCCACGTCGATGTGTGTAGTGGGTTTTAGTATGCCTGGGGCCTGACTCATTAAAGAAAACAGGAGAGTCACTTTCACTCTCAGTCACTGCCAATAAACACAGGAAGAGTAGCGCTGTGGATGTGGCAGCAGAACAACTGTGCATCTTCAGAGGAAACACTGTGGAGTACCAGAAAGCTCTTCACATGAAAAGAGAACACCACTCTGCGGCTCAGTGACAGTTATTTTATGATAGTGTTAACATTAAGCTTTTTGTTTTGAGTGTCCACTGACCTCTGTGTTCTCTACTTTACACTTTATGAGTTTCAACATTTTTGAGATGAGTACTTTAGAGAACTCCCAAAGCATGAGTGGGGAAGTGCAGGTGGACAGAGCAATACTGCCGCTGTCAGCAAAGAACAGGCAAGATCGCTGCTGAGTTCCCTCATTTAACAAGGGGTGGGAACATTATGTAAACCACTGTCTTATAAGGAGGCATATAGAAAGTTTATGCATTATAACTGGCTTTATTAAGGATTGGTGTTGCACTTTACAATACTACTACCCAAGGAGAAGTGCTCACTAACAGATATAGACAGGTTTGTGAACGATATTTGAGAGCAATAAGCCTTTTTTACACATAGAAGAAGTCTTAGATCTTTGAGTTCAGCACGTTAAAAATAGGGGCAAAAACAAAAGCGTTATAATTTTGCTCAATGTGTGTGAAAGTTAAGTATGTACTGTATGCATGGACAACTGAAGTATGCATGTATGTGCAATTGTTGGTAGCGGAAGACATGTGTATGTGCAACTAAAATATTTGAATTCTGGCGTAGGTGACTTGTCATACGGCTTCAGCATTTTCCATAGTCGTCCTGTATTTAGTACATCATTTTAAACCAATCATATGCCACTCATAAAGCCATTTGTTACAATTTATAGACCCTTTATAAAGGGTTCCTCATCAGAAAGTGCTACCCAATAATTACAAATAAGAAACTTGAGCACAGCCAATTGAAAAGCAGAATGATCTCAGCCTTTATTGGTTAGTTTATCTCTGGGTGAATGTTGGGAAAGTCTCAACCATGAAACATAAACGGGCTGTACAATAAATACAGGTGAGAGTTTCAAATGGACAAGGTGAGAAGATGTTGTCCGTTCCATGTAAGAGCATTTACATGATCAAACTGATTCTACATTACATATGGTTAAATTAACTAAATCATTGAGTTTACATGAGACCATTGTGTACACAGTACAATAGATAATATGTATAATGTTCAGATAACAGTCTAAATCTGTTTTATTTTAATCATTCTGCTGTTCTCCAATTTGATCGAGGCTGTTCATTCATGACACATTGGGATTTGGGCATCTGACAAAAATAGTAGACGTTAACTGTTATAAAATCCCTTTCACTGGGTATTGTGGTTCCTTTAAAATATCAGCATGGGTGAAACAATTGCCTAAAACAGTGATCAGTGTCTCTAAAAGCAAATCAGTGTAAATCAAGTTATTATTGGTTGTTGCTTTTTGTAAACAGACCATAGATTTTCAAAAGAATGAACAGTCTGACATCAGAGGCCACAGCTGGAATCACTCGCCCCAGTCATACCCATTGAGGCAGTAGCACCATGGACAGCATTTTCTCCAGTAGACCCGTGTCCTTCCCTTGGATCAACTCTTGTGAGGACACAAGGTTCAAATTTTTGTTGGTAAAACTCAACAGGAACTAGTACATCATGCTCAAATTGTTGGATGTTAGATTCAAAGTTTAGTTCAAAGCTCCTGTAATTCTTGTCCCTGCTGTTTGGCACTTCAGTCAAAGACATTTTCGATAAATGGCTGCTGTGCTTCGTACAGTGCCTTTAATCTGATTAGTCAATCAGGTCATTCATCACATTTACAGTAAGCTAAATGCTTGACGGGGTTGTCTCACACACACACACACACACACACACAGTCTCTTTGGCTCTGTATAGCAGTTGTGGATTACATGTTCCATCCAAGTCCGATGTGGGTGGCCAGCAGGTAGCACATGCCGATCATACACGTCATTATCATCATGGGGAATCCTAACCTGTAAGAAGCCAAAAAATAATAGATTTATGTATAGATATATTCATACTGGGAAAAAATGTTGTGTATTTATTGGTCACTAATAACATTAACAGTGTTACAGTAACAGTGTAACATAGTAAAAGTTACATGGCGCACATTAGCCTGCTGATGTCACTGTGAGAAGCACTATGAGCAGTTACCATGTTACTGGGCATGTCGGGAGGGCGGCGAGGGAGGCGGGGGGTGGTTGGGGGATGTGTCACAGGGTAGTTGTTAGACACTCCATATCTGTCCCTTAAAATTGCCCTTGTTGGTATCCAAGCTAAAGGTGGGTGGTGGTAGTGTTAGAGTGGGAGGGAATAAGGGGCCCAATTTGGAAAATGTGGTCCTCGTGTACGTAATTCCTGATGGCCTGCATGTCACCTCACAGCACGCCGTCCGACTCTCAGCCTGACAAGCTCTGAGTTGCCACTGTGCAATGACATTTTTATCAATACTCTGTGGTGTGTGTAATATATATCTATATGTATGTGATATTATGTATGGTATATAGTACATATATGACGTGGACACCGGCGCTGACAACAGCGGTAATGCCTGGCAAGTATATACAGCCTGCATTGTATTATAATGCAGGCTACGTACAGCACAGCCATAACAATACCATAACACACGGTATTAGCAATATAAAGTGTTAAATGATTGCTGCACCTACTGTAATTTAGGCATGTGTCGAGTTTCATGCCATTTTTGTAGGTCAACAATACAATTACAGTCAGAAAAATCATTAAACCTCTCAACAGTGCAACACATTCGGCTCTCTACATCAGACATGGGCAGCTGACTGCCTAAAGCAACGTGCTCATGAGTAAATGTTTAATAAGGCGGGGATTCTTCACAAAGCCACCTGACATCACAGACTCCTTCTACAATTTTCCAGTGTACAATATAGGCTGTGAAATGTCGACACTTTAAAGACGCCTAATTTCAATTGAACTGAAACATTTCTTTGTTGTTTTTCTTTGTATTAGACCTATTTTAATTGGCAGCCACAGGCTAGTACATTCCATATATATGTGAAAACCTTTGTGGACGATGCAACAGATGACACATGTGACACTTTACTGAACCCCATGGGGAGACTCTCTTTTCACTTGGCTCAGAGGAGGGAGATCAGAGCTGCACTGGAAGAGCTGGTCCAAATTCAGGCTGCAGATGAGGGGTCTGTCGTCCTGCTCACTGCTGCTCCAAGACATGTCAAAACAGGCTTGCATAGTACTTGCCAAATCACATAATACTTGACAACATGAACTAAAAAGCCTTGTAGTGCACAACACTATTCCAACGTTGGGCACCTGTGACAAAGTAAAGTTTGCTTTGAGCCCTTGGTAAATTGTGCTATTGCCTGCATTTTAAAGGCCTGCCCTACTCTCATTATGATTACTGAAATTAGGTTAGCGTCATGATGCAACAGCCATGTAAAACTGACAAAAAGCCAGACTGCTTTCCACATTTTTCATTCATCACTTAGTATCATGAATATAAAATATGCCCATAGATGACTCCAGATGGTTTGTCATATGGATGTCTACCATGTCCTACATGGACACATGGCTGATCCGATGGCCAGAGATCTGTTTGCCCCCAGTCTTTGACACAGATCCCTTTTGGAGGATGAAAAAAAAAAAAAATTGTACGTGTATTTCTTTCGAAGCTGAAAATAAGTAAATAAAACTATTGCACCCCTACCAAAAAATTGGAAGAACTCATATCGCAGATGTTGCTTTCTAGTGTAACAGCGTGTTATTTCAATAACACTTTATTTAAAGTGGTGTTCATAAGACTGACATGACACTATGTCATAACTATGATATCTTTGGTTTCATCTGAGCTCACGTGGAACCTCCACTGAGGTGATACTAAATGAAGGACCTGTTGGCAGGTACCAGAGACTTTTTATCATAATGGAAAACCAAAAGAAGGTGAGAAGAGTGGAGGCTCGTTGAGCAGGTAGAAGTTGAAACGGGATACATATTCTATCTGGTTGAAATGTACTTTTACCAACAGACATACTTTTTATTTTTTCAGTGTGAAACAGCTGTTGCAATAACTACTGTAGAACACATTCAGACAATTATGTGACATGGCAAATTTAATTGTGCAAAGGTTAGGTGCAAGGTGTTTTTAGCGAGAAGCAAAAGGTTGTTCAGGTTATGTCTCTTGGCCTTAGGTGTTTACTCTCTACCTGGGCAGGACTTCTTCTCTGAGGATCTCATTTTGGTTCAGGTAGCATGGATGTTCAGTATTTGATGGGCAGTGAGTCATAGGTGCCTATTATATATTTTTTTTAACTTTCCAATATTAACTTAGCCCTTTTATGTGAATTAAAAAAAGAAAAACTGATTGTGACAACCAAAGCATTTTTACTTCCGTAAATGTGACTATTTGGTGCTTGATTATAAAGAGAATATGTCTCATCTGATATTAAATACAGTGACCATTATTTTAAAGCTTTTCATGTGCATTCTGTTTCCTTTTCAAGAAATCGGAACTAGTTAGCAGATACTGGCCTATTGTACTGTATCTGTTCTCTCTCTCTTTCTTATACATAAAGTCCTCCTGAATCACAAGCCATTTCAAAGCCCTATTTTAAGATGACCTTTCAGAATCGTCCATATATCGAGTCTTTTGCACTGGAGGAGCCGAGGAAAGCACACAAGAAGTCCAGAGGATGTTGAATTAAAGAGTAAATGTTGGAAGTGTGTGTGTGTGTGTGTGTGCCCATCTGATATTTGTGCCAGTGTATTACTCTTTATTGCTACAACCATTTCTTTATTCAGATGACCACAATTATGCAGTTTATAGTTAATATGCATGTGGGCATGTCAAATTAGTACTTGAACTAAGGATTAATGAGGCTAGTCAAGCACTTAGGCTCATTAATAATGATTTTAATACGGCGTGGTGGTGCATTTAAATTGTAACAGAGTCAAACTTTTTGAGTGGCCGACTGAACTGAGTTGGAAAGGTCAGACTGATTATCATTTTTATTCACACATGAAAGGTTTAGTATGATGTAAATAATATATTAAAAAAAAACTCAGAGAAAATGATCAAATTAAATAATGAAGAAAGGCTAAACAAAGATCCACAAATATAATATTTACCTGTTTGCTAAGCCCTGCTCTCTGCGGTTCTGTTGCTACATTCATTAAGCTTTCCAGTGTTGCAGATGATAAATGTAATGTCAAATAATGCATATTGACAGAGGAAGCAGCAAAAGCTTTTTTATTTCCAGCCAGACCATTCATTTTCTCTGCTAAAATGAAAACTCTCATCGACTAATTAAGCTAATGTGCTCGTTGTGAACAAAGTGAATTTTCGTGAAAAAACTGTAAGTGATGTTGAAGGCTGACCACAGAAAATAATGACAACAATAAGGGAAGCTATTGTTTCTTAGTGTATTCCAACTGTGTGGGACAGTGATTCCAAAACTTTTATTTTGACGCAAACTAGACCAAGGACCTGCATGTGATCAGCTTTTAGATGTTTGTATTACAGAAAGTTTATGACCACAATAGTCATACATTCTGTCGTTGTATTACTTATGGAGAGAATTATAGAGAAAATGTTTATCTTTGTGGAAAGAATGTCCATGTAAGCTGGATGGAGTGAGGAATCTCTTAATGCTTGTCATAATCAGACAAGCTGAGGTCACCTCTACACGGGAGAATCTCTTTCTGCTGAGCAGGACCCATTTACCCATAACAGGCTCAGCACGGCGGGGCAGAGGGTGGAAAAGTTGCTCCAACACGGAATAGAGAGGAGCAAGGTTCACCTTGTCGAAAACTTCCCATCGTCCCTTGTGACCTCACACGTTGATTTCATTGTATCTGATGGGAGCTCTTTGAAACGTCCGATGCAATCTCAAAGACTTTCTTTCGATAAAACCAGAGGGATGCACTTGTTTGACTGGGAACAGGACAGCCCCGATCCCTATGACAATGCTTGACCTGTTCAATGAGCAGCATGACTTGCAAAATGCTCAAAGGTGCAGTCTGTAGGCTGTAGGGAGGTGCAGAAAAAAATCTCTGTACCTATAATACTTTTTCCCTGATGGCAGTGCATGCTACGTTTCTTGCAATTGAAGGTAGCACACCAGCAGTAACTAGGTTCCAATCTTTTGAAAAGGAAACAGAATGCACATGAAAAACTTTAAAATAATGGTCACTGTATTTAATATCAGATGAGACTTATTCTCTTGATAATCATGCACCAAATAGTCACATTTACGGAAGTAAAAATGCTTTGGTTGTCACAATCACTGTTTTTTTTTTAATTCACATAAAAGGCTAAGTTAGTATTGGAAAGTAAAAAAAATAAATAATAGGCACCTATGACTCACTGCCCATCAAATACTGAACATCCATGCTACCTGTTCTTGCAATTGAAGGTAGCACACCAGCAGTAACTAGTGCAGGGGACCATTGTTCCCTGCACAGGTCTACTGTAAGAACACTATCAATCCTGTCACATCACGGTGGGACAAAGGGAGGCAGCACAAGGTGTGAAGAAACCGAATAATGGTTACATTTTTGATCTGAAGCGTTTGGTGATTTGCTCTGGGATTGCTTAACAAGTCACTGCATGCAGGGTAGACATCCTGACAACAAGTGTGCAAAAAAATCTCAACCAACGAGGGTTTAACCTGCAGGAAAACAACTCAGTCACAGATTGGAGCAGGGATCTTCAACAGGGGGGTCCAGGGACCCTAGGGGGGTCCTTAGAGTCAGTGCAGTGGGGCCTCCAAATTATTGATTTTTTTTTTTCAAAAGTGAAAAGTCTTGACATGAATCCAACACAACTTTTTTATTTCTTTATTTTACTGTCATTATCTTTTTCTATTGTATTTTTGGTATTTCATTATTTTACATTTTCTGTACTTTTATAAGCTGGATTTTACTTCCAGTAATTGAAGTGCTTAATTGTTTTAATTTCGTTTTCTCCACATATCGCAATGTATTTCTGAAAGCAATTATTAAATTACTTCTTCCACCACTGATAGTGAAAATGCAGATAGGTAATAAACAGCTGCTATTTTTCACACTGAGCATGCAAACTCTGGCAATGGTTTACTGTATACCTTGTTGAGCTGTATGTTTAACATACAGCACGTATACACCATACAGCACATATACATCATTCAGAGTAGGTGCTTCTCCCTTGCTCCCCAGGTTGATGGTTTAAAAAGAGGAGGAGGATCCGGGCCTAGAGGAATGAAGCAACATGGTGCATGCCAACTAACTGCTGAGCTATTCAGGGTCAATCATTTTCCTTTGTGATGTCTCAGAAAGGCACACATGTCCCTGTGGGCTCATCTGGGGGCTAAATTTAACCACCTGATCCGGCTCTAGTCAGTCCCAGCTGCCTAAACTCGCAGACAAAGTTATCTCCCCCTTACCTGTCTCTCTGAACAGCTGTGACCCTTGCTGGTCACAGACAGCCAATTACAGGCAGTGCCTCAGCCGAGAGCAATGCTTCTATCCAATGGCTGTAAACACAGCTCCAGTGTGAGAGGAGGAGAGCCGACAGGCTGCAACTGCTCTTATACATTTTAGTGAAATCTCATGCAGATGGACAATCCACAGGCTTTTCAGTGCTGTCACAAATTTAAACAGAACTATTACTAACTGATGGCATTTTCCAATTGTATCATTCATTTTTACTGGAAGAGAGAGAGAAGGAAACAAGACCGACAGCGACTAGGTAATCATGCATTCATTTTCTATACAACATGAAAGATCCCCTATTGTTAATCTTTTCTTTCACCATCACCAGCCACAATCTCAGTACCTGTCCTCTGCTCCTCATGATGTTGTATGCAATAATAAACTATTGATTAAACTATTGATTGATGGTTGCATCCCTCTAAGATGTAATACAAGGAGACCATATCATCTGGCTAACCAAATGAAGTGGGGACACTTCTGTAATAACGGTTGCAGCTAACAAATATTTGTATTATTCATTTTTTTAAATGCCCATAACAGTTTCCCAGAAGCCAAGATCCCCCCCTTGGATTGAGACGATGAGAGTGAGATGGGGGAATGTAACGTCTGGTCCCTTCCAAGTGACCAATGGTGTTTGCCAGAGAGGAATTCTGTCTTCTTTTCTTTTTATTATGTATATGAAGGAGTTGTCTTTGATTTGAAATGCTTGTGGTAAAGGCTGTAGGGTTGGTGACTTACTAATTAATCACCTAATGTACGCAGATGATTTGGTCATCTTTAGCCCGTATAGTGCTGGTCTCCAACAGCTTCTGGGAGCATGCACACAGTATGGTGTTGATTTTAATATTAAATACAATGCTTAAAAGAGTAAGATCATGATTATCAGAAGAAGAGAAGACAAACAGGCAACCTTCCCTGACTTCTATCCGTCTGGCACTGCACTCATGGTGTGCACTGAGATTACATATTTGGGCCATATTATTGCAACTGACCTTTCTGATGATAAGGATATCTATAGGCAGCGTTGGAAGCTGTATGCTCAGCCAACATGCTGTGTCGTAAGTCTAGCATGTGAAAATCTCACTCTTTAGAGCGTATTGTACACCTTTGTATTCGGCTTCCTGTGGGGTCGGTATAAGCAAGGCAGCATTAGAAAACTCACAAAGGCTTTTAATGACAGCATGAGGCTGCTGCTGAAGCCATGTGTCTGTCCGCGTGGGGGACCTACCTGCTCTGCTGCGCTACGTAACCTGGTGACCTGTTGTATAGATTTATTTATATAGATTTTTGTGTGGAGTATCTGAGTCAGAAAAGGACACAATCCCTGTTTGGGCTAAACAGGGATATGTAAGCAGTTCTGTCAGATTCTCTTCCAGACTGTAGAACCACTGGTGAACATGTCTGTATATTAGTCACTGAACATTGTGGAAAGCTCTGTATTTTGTATTTTTGTGTTTGTGTATGTTCTTGTTGTGATATGGATCCCCCTGGGTCTGAAATAAAGTTTATTAAAAAAAGATTATTTTTTAACAAATGTTGTGTTGATCTTTTAATTGACTCTGTGAAAAGTTATTACAATTCACCCTGAGGGGAACACAAATGTCATGGCAACCCATCGGATAGTTGTTGAGCTATTTAAGTGGCGGACTGCCATCGTCCTCCCTAGAGCCACGCTGCTAGCGTGGCTAAATGTAAGGCTCACAAAAGAAACTGTAAATGTGCAAAGGACTGCAGAATTGCAGAAAAATGACAGGTCAACCATGTAAGGACCGTCCATTACACTGGCAGCAGTGATCAATCCCTGTCCCTCGGTCCACTGGAAATATTTTCTGCAGACCTTGCCGGTCACCATGTGATTCTTTGATTTTAATGACAAAAGCCTACACAGCATTGATGCAGCCATGAACACTGCCTTAAAAAAGGTTCCCAGTGTACGGAGACCATGCTGTGAGTCATTCTTGTCCGAGCACAAAGCTTTATGTAAACCCACATGCAGACATTGAAGTCAGCGACTCAACTATAATCTGTTACAGAACAAAATCCCACAGGGAATGGCCTCGCTTTCTTTTTATCATCACATATGTACACTTAGTAGTTCCATAACATTACCAAGCGAGTAAATATTAAGCCTATCCAGACTCTCGTTCATCTGTCTTTTAACATCTCTGACTACTACCACTCCTCAAGCAAATTGCAAAGTATGTCAGGCTGTTATGTCACTGCAATGAAAATGATTTGCAAGCAGGTGGCTACATGGGAGGCAGCAATACTTACCTTCAGACTTTTGATGTGATATTTTTGGCCAATTGCTTGGCTTTTTTCAGTCAAATCAAGCTCACAATTGAGATTCACTGTCTGCAATTCAGCCTTACAATCAATCAGTAATAGTTTTACATTTTTGACTATTAAGCACATCTGGCCCCAGTTTGAGTTCCTCCATACTCACTGTAGTAAACATGTCCCAGTGTCACTGGAGAGGACACAAACTCAAACCACTGCCCTGTCCAGATGACATTGAGTCATGACTGCCAAGTCATTTCCTGGAGTTATTTAACTACCAAAGGGTCCACCTGCTGTAAATATCCCCAGTAAGGTCAACCCTTAACAAACCTAATCCTGCTTGGACAGATGTACTAAATTTGCACAGAATTCCTGCAACACTCCCCTCAAAGAGGAGAGCACCTTCTTCCACATGAGACACATTTCAGTGACCAGGACTCTGAGGAAACTCAGGCATTTGCAATTAATGATCTGAATTGTGAAACGTATAGCTTTTCTCTAAATGTTCTAAAGCAACTCAACAAACACTGTTGGCCTCTTCTATTGTAGCATATGGCTTTCTGCAATATTACACAAGCGGGTGTGCATAAATGTCATTATTGAGTGCAGAGATCCATAAGCATCACTCAAGTACCAATAATAACGTTAAAGTACACCCTCTAGTGCAATAATGCGATCACACAAACCATGGTTACCAACTAAATATGATGCAATCAAACTGTATTCATATTGGGAGGCAATTTGCTCACAAATGTATAAAAAAATAAGACCAAGAGGATTTCTAGTCAATGCTGATTCAACCCTTAGCCAGCAAACTTAAGCTAACCCAACGATAGCTTTTTAGAGATTGTAGTTCCCAAAACTGAATAAATACTGAACACATAAACAAAAAACTTATTTACCAGCTCAGTGGTGTTGTAAGTAAGGTATCTGCTGAATAAAATAACGTTTCCTTGGACAGAGTGTTGGCTACTTTGTCTGCAAACTTCACATGTAGGCTCACAGCTAACGGCATTCAAACATGTCACTAACTCCAGGGCGTTGTATAAGAAGACTACTGTACTTACCTTTAATCCGAGGAATCACTTTCTATTTGACATGGAAATGGCTAAGTTGCATTTGTTGCATTCTCATTTGTGATGAGAATGGTGTGCTATCGTGCTGAATTGAGCACCTACTAAACATCTAGTTGACCAATCAGATTGCCTGGTCGGATCTTTGTTGAATGATTTATATATATGTTGTAAGGCGAAGAGGGCCTACCTGAAGAACTCAATGAAGGAAAAGCCGTAGCCGTGTTGTTCAGCAATTCCTGCACACACAACGTTGGCTGATGCTCCTATCAATGTGCCATTTCCTAAACAGACAGGAGAACACCATTTAGCACATCAAAATGCTCCTCATTTTAATTAGGGAATTTAATGTCACACAAAATACATAGTTATGAAGAGCATGAGCATAATTACAAAGCATCCAACATTTATGCACTACTACAACAATAATCTTTCAGTGTTTTCAGCCTTAATCTAGTAAAAGGTTTTACTATTTCTAATCTTCTGAAGGCAGTGTTGACAGTCAGGGTGCGTATCACTCCCGCCGTTCGATACTGCTCACATTTCAAAAGGTGTCATTGTGGGGATGGAGCTTGGCGGTGGCAACATTATACTGCCGATCGATGCAGACCTGTCACACTGCAGTTGATTAAACAGAAACATGATGACAGTTCACTAACTCTCTCAGTCTTTTGTCCTTCCCATCCACACAGAGCCACACTGTGCTGGAGGGCCTGAGAGCCTGAATAAGGCCAGCTCTGAGGGCCTTGGGCTGCTCTCACAAAAGAGCAGACTGACCTCTCTGGGGAGTGACACAGCTGCAAAAAGTGTGGCTGTCACCTAGAGGATATGGTTTCTCCTTCTGGCTGAAGCCATCAATAAAGAGCCACATTTTTCAAACAGCACTAGAACTATAAAGCCCCTGGTGACTGTAAGTAACTGTGAATAGTTGTTGTGTATTTTGTGCCCCGAAACAAACAGTCTCATTCCCTATTTTTTATAAATGAAAAAGGCTTACCTCCAAGACAGGCTCCCATGGCCAAAGCAAAGATGAGAGGTTTTATTGGCAGGTTCACATCTGCATCATGACTCAAGTTGATGAGAACTGGAATCTGGAAGTACAGAGAAAACATTTTTTAAATGTAAATTATTAAAAATATACACTGCTCTATGAGTTGTTGAGTTTGCCATTACGGGTGTAGCCATCTTGGTTGCAGATGTGACGATTTTAGGCGAGAGGGACAAGTGAGGGAGGAGTGAGGGAGAAGTGAGGGACGAGCCCTTACACTCTACGTTACATTACACACTTTCACTGGCAATCCCATCATAGCCACTCCCTAAAACACCAAGTTAAAATCAACAAGACCATAATTCAAAAAAATTGAACATCATTCTGTGTTGCTGAGGACTTAAAACTAGCAATTGAGACAAGTCAAGTGAGAAGTGGGTCACTTTCTCTCACACTTCTACAGAAACCGACCTCCTTTTGCAATCGCATGTGTCGCCTCCTGCAGGAGTTCAGATAGATTGCAGCTTTAAGGCACTTCTGCATTTGCAGCACTTAATATTAACAGTCTGTGGTACAGACATACGGTAGTGTCCATCTTTGCATATCGCTCTAAAGCAAATGAGCCATATTTCCTCTTTGTTACATTTAAAATAGCCTTTTAAATTGATTGATTCATAAATGTACTTTTCTTGTCCGAAACTGGGATTTGAGTCTTTTCTCAGCTTCAGTCTGTTGTGACAGTCAGGTCATGTTTTCTTGTCAGCTGTGCACTGAACTGAATATGAATGCGACTTGAAGTCTTCTTTTATTGGTATAACACGGCTTGCTTGGTCCTGGAAACCTATCAGAGAAAAGGATCTTCCAAACCCTTGGATAGACTGGACTACTAGTCACAGAATCTGGCAGTTTAACTCCTGCCAGCGACACATCCTTCTGTCAGGGTGATAATGTCTATTCTTTTTCTCACTGTCACTTTAATTAAGCACTCTGGCACCCCTGTGAATCTTTGATCTCTGTACAATCTCTTGATCTTTCAGCAAAACAGACAGCTGACAGCAACATTTGTAGAAAATTGGTCAAGAATTTTAACAGAATTAATTGTAAAATATGTCCTCCCAGCTAAAGCTGCAGCTCGTGCGTGTCTGTCTGTTATCTGGCAAGTGAGATACAGTACTGTTTTGTAGGTGAACCTACCAGTAGAATATTCACTCACAGTCCAACTTTGAGAAAAAAATGAATGAGCATGGTATCTAGAGTTTGTTCAAAGTAACACTAGTAAGAGTAATACATGGGGGTGAAACCCATCTCAAGTCCTTCCCTGCTATGTGTGTGTGATTCCACAAGGCCATATAGCAGTGTGAAATTAAAGAGTCACGCTGAAGCCTCTTACCATGGTGGCAGTGAAGGGAATGTTGTCAATGAGAGAAGAAGCCAGAGCTGAGACCCACATCACCAAGATAATTGCTATGGCCAAGCGCTGGTCTTCTGGCACCGCCTGGGAGGGGAGATAATAAAAGTGACAGATAATTGATACTTTCATCGCCACTCAGATGCACACGCCCCCTTCAGCCCATCACTGATTTAAATCAAACACACCAATTACGTGACACTGAACCTCTCTTTGGGGAGGAGAGGCTTAGAAGACGAAGCTGTTTGAGTGTGTGACACGACCACAGGTGGTGGCAGTGGTGTCTTAGAGTTTTATCTCCGAGCTTTGTCGTACACACACACAGCGAGGCCAATTCTCCACAGGTGACAAGCAAGATGTTGTTTGAACTCTCTTGATGGTCTTCTCTTAGGTATGCATGGCTGGGTTAAACAAGGCAATATCTCCTCCTTTCACCTGTCCTCTGCTTGTATCCAGAGAGGAGGCAATGCAATTCTCCCCAGCATGCTGCCTGTTGTTTTGGAGAAACCATGAATAGCACACTACCTGTCATGTGTGATTATTAGACTTACAGAGGCTCACTGTCTAAACGCAAGCTGACGTACCCATTACAGATGCAATCCTCTGCTAAAAGACACCTCGCTTCCACACAGGCTAGAATATGGGTGAAAATTACCTCAGACCCCTTCAACGGGCTGACAGGAATCAGATGTAAACAAAAATAATGGAATTCCGAGCTGTGCAGAACAAAAGGATCAATATGCATGGAATGCAATACCATGTCACCTGTGCCCAACTATCAATTGAGCCAGTTGCATGGAGCCATGACAGATGAGTGTCACGTTTGAGAATCAAAAGAAAAACTTACTTTTATAAGCACTGCTGTCTGTTCTCCAATGTAGTCGATAAGCTGCAGCTGGGCTAAAGCCTGAAAAATGAAGAGGAGAAGATTAATATGAAGAAGAAGACAAAAGATCGGAGGAGAATTAGTTATAGATGGGATTAAACCAAGAGAAGAAAAGCAATCTGGATTCAGCAGCCATTAAGTAGACAGAGACAAATCTATTCTTGTTATCGTCACTGACACAGAGAACAAGACAAATAGTCACACGCTGGCCAGTCCTTTTTGGGACTGCTTTGTGACGCTATAATCTACAATATTGAATATTTTGATTATAGATTTACCAGGGCCTACATCTATATCAATCTATATTAAAGACGGTTTCTATTCATTCTTTTACTGGAAGGCTCATGGGTAAAGAAATAGATCATATAGGGGTCCAAAATCTCTTCAAAAAATATAAATAGGCTTTCAGTCAATGTTGTGTGTTAAATACCTCCATTAAAACGAAGAGGGCGGCAAAGAACAGTAGTGTGGCCCATTCCACCCGGTGCAAAATGATGTCGAAATCCTGGATGTCGGCCAGAACCAAAAGCCACAGTGCACCCAGGATAGCGATCCAACCTGAGAGAGAGAACAAGAAACACTGCCTGACATCTCTCTTTATGGCTAAAAAACACTCTCACACACATACAAACTTGTTCTTGGTCTTATTTAACAGACAAATCATGCACAACATGTTGGAATCCTCAGGAGACTTTTTTAATCATCAAAAAAAGTCTTAATTCATTCAGTGAAATGCAATTCCATCTCTCTGTTCACTGATTCTATTCTTTATTTCCAACTATTAAAAAGAACAGCAACCTTTATCAAATGTTAAAGATGCTACAACTTATTACATTCTAGGTCTTCACTTATTCCCCTTTTTTTGTCATCTTAACTGCCCAACATAAATCAACAATCAAGAACAATTGCATGCGTGTAAAGGAAATTGGCAAAAAATCAACATGTGAGAAGTCATTGTGGTGTGGAGTGTCCCAGCAGCAAACAGATCATACCAGGAAGTACCCTGTTGGAAACAATGCATGGAGAGTCTGGTCTGTCTCGGTAGGTTTGATCAAGCATTCATTATCCCAAAAATGTTATTTCAACACATTCTGGACTGGAGAACAAAAGAGGGCACCAGCCTGCTGGTACTAACAATGAGAGAGTGTTTTCACTACAGTGTGCATCCACTTGGAAAAAATTTGATTAAACAGGTGAGCACCAGGTCGATGCTCTTTGCGGAAATAATTTCACAATTGATGAGAATTAGTAAAGAAAGAAGAATGGAAGAAGAATGGAAGGACACGAAGAGGAGAGTGACAGAACAAAGATTAGAGACAGCGGGACTGGAAGACTGACGCTGTGAGGAACATTTTTGCAATTGTTGTTTCTCACAGCGTGTTGTCTTTAACAAGGCCATTTGGTTCTCCCTCATTGACTTTAATCTGTAGATGGTAATACATTTTTAGCATACATCTGGGGCAAAGTTTGCTGTAAATGGCCGATGAGTCTGAACAACCGGGCAACGGGCCGAGCAAAGTCACGGAACAGAGAAGTGGAACAGTTGGTGAAGTGAAAACAAATACTGCATGCTTAAAATCCATGTATAAAGGTTATCCACTTCCATTTCATAACATGTTTTATGAGGCGTAGTTATGATATTACTGTAGCTAGGTCACTGTTGCTAAGCTACAGTTGATTAGGCTTATATCGACTTCAAACTACGTTTAGACGGAAACGATCTGAAGAGGAAACACAAAAATTGCGTTCTCACTTTTTATTCCGTGTTTAGACAAGTGGTTTGGAGGGAAATCTGCATGCATTAGGTGACGCAAAAGCGTGGGAAATGTGATGAAGTATGCACGCCAGGCGGCTAGGTGGCAGTGTGAAGCACTGCAAGACAACACCACCCGCGTTTGACCTTCCTTCTTCTTCTCTCCCTAGCAGCGTGAAACCAAAGCATGGCGATGGGAACATCAAAAGCTGTAGATAGGACAGGATAGTCGAGGAGGTGGAGTTATTGCTCCAAACAACCTGAGACTACAAAGCCACAAAGGATCAACAGGGCGTGGACTGGTAATTAACGCGACTTCTCTCATCAGTAATACGATCTGGGAATATTCCATACAACTGTTGAAAAGACTCTTGTATGTTTTATCAGAGCTGCTAGGGCAACTAGAAGGTTCGCCCACTGGAAATGATCCGACATGTTTGATATTTTCCTGTCCTGGCGCATGACTGTGACGTAAACACGTACGTGACGATAGCCACGGTGAGCATAGCAGACCAGACTTTTGCGTTTTTACCTTTTAGACGTGGAACGTTTCTAAGATTTCCACTCTGGAGAGTGGTTTCAGTTTTTTAAGATTTTAAGCCCCAAAAAATAATGTTGCCATCTAAAAAAAAAAGCACTTCTGATAAATAAATGTGTCCCAATGACCACTGTAAAGTTCTCTGAGTCTTTGCAACAGAGAGAAAAAGATAAAGATCAACATAAGACACTTTGATTTGCTCACCACGTTGATATTTCCAGAGGCTGGATCCTGAACAGAGCCAGGAGCAGCCAACAGATAACAAATAGCTGAAGAGCTCTCCAATTAAAAAGAGCTTTTAGGCAAGTCTGAGCAGTTTGTGATCGACTCATCTATCATTGGCACGACAACAGTGCCTGAGACACGAAATGTGCTGTGAAAAATGTCTCATTGCAGCACAGGTACACAGACCGAAGTAAATTAACACAAGGCCAAAAGATGAAGAGATTTGTACTCTGGCTGGAGTATCTTGCTAACTTGGAAGCCGGTGGTTAGAAGAGATACTGGAAGTCATTTAAATATTGGAGTTTAACCAAAGTAAGAATTTCTAGAAATTAAAAAGACTCTATTGAAAAATCACTCTGTAAAATATGTAATTCATATCTCTAAAAACCTAAAGTCTTCCAATGTTCAATGATTTCTGTCCTATACTTCCCACTTTACAATCTACACAGTGTTATTAGCACGCCTTTTCAACTACTTACTTTTTGGATTTATCAATAATTATTCATCCAAACCACAGTTGTAACTCACATGAACACACACATTAGAGGAATCAAATGACCAGGTAATAATCAGACTGAAATTAAATCTACTTATTTGAATTAAATGAAATTTTAATGAGGCTCAATTTTGAAAACATGTGTGAATGAAAAGAGCGGGCTTGCTGCAGTACTAAACCCTGACTGGGACCCGCATGCATTAATGAGAGCCGTGTTTGGACAGGCGCCTTTCCCTCCACAGGGACAGAAAAACACGCTGCTGTGGGGTCATTCCCATTTAATAAATGTCACAGAGAGGTAACCTGAGCACTGCCTGTAATTAACTGAGCATGTCTGGTGACTGACTGGCCCCAGCAGCGAGGGGAGAGATGACAGGGTGGGTATAAAGACAGCTATCTTCATTTAGGGATTGTGTTAGCATTAACGAGAGGCTGTAAAGGTCATCTACCGAGCACACATCAGAGACATCGCAGTCAAAAGTGTCAGACAGACAAAATATAACCCTCAACCTAGTCTTGCATTGGCAGCACTGTGGAGGAGGGTCTGGCTAGTCCACACAGCATTCCTGGATGGGAGAACAACCTGCTCTGGTTTATCAGCATTTCTTTAAACCAATCACAATCGTCTTGGGCGGTGCTAAGCTCTGGATGGAGCCACTGTGCCTCTGCTATATAGTCTCAGGAAGGAAGTTGTTTTGGTGGAACATGTGTACGTTCAGAAGTAGTTTTAGTCGTCAACAGAAAACTCTGATTGGACAGATAGTCTAGCTAGCTGTCTGGATTTACCCTGCAGAGATCTGAGGACCAGGTAACCAAAGTCCTAAGATTGGACAGATAGTCTAGCTAGCTGTTAAGAAGTTAACATTTTTTACAATAATTTATATTGTTTGTTGATCTCCAGTGGGAAAAAAAAAATGTACGCTCAGTTTTGTTTGTAATATCTACACACAGGCCTGAAATACACACACAATGTCCATTTGTCAATGGATACGGATAGATCATTGACATGTGTCACAAACAGTAAATAAACTATAAATTCATGGAACTTCTTTGCATTACAAGTGTACACTTGTACACTGTTGTTTGTCTGCAACGCGTTATTATTGCTACCAAGAAATTCTATAAAAAATGTCATGTCAAATGTGCATATTGTAGTTTTGCAAGAAGATTATTCATCAACATAGGTTTGCAGAACATAAATATATGTTATGTGATGGGTCTAAATGCAGCTCAGTATCCAGTTAATTTTTGGTTGCATTTGCTGGTCAGCCCATCATTTGGGCTCATTTTCAAATGCAAGAACAGAGAAAGCTGTGTTTTATAATTACTTGACAGAAGCTATAACCACCCAGTGGGGCCTCTAAAAACAGAGATGTAATGACACAGTGCTGCACTTACCGAGCTCCAGATGAATGCTGGGAACAAAGGAGTTGAGAAAGAACATGAAGATCACCACACCAAGGACGGACACACACTTCACCAAGAGAATTTTGTCAGTTATTCTGTGCTGTGGAGAAGAAAAACAAGTGTGTCTAGTGGGGAGGAAAGCTTTGAAGGTTTTATCATCGACTGATGGTATTTGTCACAAGTGAAGTTGCAAAGACCGGGCTAGCTTTATCATTGAGATAACATCTATCTGTCTATCTATCATCTGTCCCAGTGACTGAGGGACCTGTCTGGATCAAAGCCTACCTTCTTTTGCAATTCCTGAATGTTTTGCTCCCAGTTCTTGTCCTCTTGGGAAATTTGTCTGTTGGACACAACAACATTTAAATCTCATAAGATTTGAGTTAAAAGCATTTAATTATACACTAATCACTCTATTTAAAATATATATATATATTAGTTAAATTATGGAAAATAGTGCCTCATTTTGCCAATTGTCATGCCTGTCTGCACAACACCTTGGACAAGAGAACATACAAGGAAACTGTTCTTGGAATAATCATGCTTTTGACCAAAAAATAAATTGAAAGCACAACGTTGTGTATTAAACTATTTAAAAACATGCAACAGTAGTATGATGAATGAATGAAAATGAATAATTTGTCTCATTCACATGATATGCACCCATAAAGTCTCTATCATGTCACGAAGTATACTGTAGGCAGCAAACAAATGGATTGCTTTATGAAAAAGTCACAAAACAACCAACTGCATAGAATGGGTTTGTGTGAGAGGCAATAAAAACATGACAGATGCAGTGTATTTTCTGTTTTCAGTCTTTTCTTTCAACCTTTGGAAGGTTTTCATCATCTTGCGGAGCAGACTTTCCAGGTTGAGGACCTTTTGCATCAGGAGGCATTTCACAGCTGTCTCCTCTCGGCTGGCAGGGTTGATGCGCTGAGTCGTCTGCCTCCAGACCAGGATCTCATGCTTGAGTTCTGGAGGAGCAGGACAAACAGCGCAAAAGAGAAAGCTGGCATGTTAAACACATGGACTACACAGTCATTACAGTGGAAGCTTAGGACCAGTACAGTCTGGAGCACGTATACAGTAGGGGATTTATTTGGTAAGAGATCCTATATAAAGATGTTTCTGCTGTTTTTGCTGTGATCCCCCATAGAGGGACTAATGCAGCCAGGCGATAGGCACATTGACTGGCTCAGGAACAGCCAATGATAAAGTAGAGATACAGCCTGAGGGAGTAGAACGCCCGTGTAGATATCAGTAGGTGCCATCCTTTTTCAGAAGGGTTGCTAGGTGACCTTAATAGGATCTAACTGGCACAGGAAAAACATTCCTGTAAGCGAATCTGCACAATTACCAGTCGTGGCAGGGGCTTTGAGCTGATTTAGCTGCATGTTTCCAAGGTAGGCCAGGTTGGCGGGAGAGGCAGACACTCCACAGGGTGGGATTTACAAATAGGCTATGAGGCCTGCATTGAACGGTCCGCGCAGTTCCTTCAGTCTGCCTCAGGCTCAGTGGGACAACGCAGCTCCGAACAGTCGGTCTTCCTCATTCCTTACATGTGGTGACGACTGGGGCGCTTGGTGGTCCGTTTTAATGATCCCCTGCTGAGGTTTTCTCTTAAGGGGCACTGTATTGTGGGTCAACACTGATAAGTCTCGGTTGTATTACTTTGCCCATTGTCTACGTCCACAGGGTGTTGAATACAAAGATTTTTGGCAGCAGCGAATAGATTCTGGGATGGAGGACACAGTTACTATCCAAACAAAACACACCCTGTTGTTTTCACTCCCATTAAATGATCCTACTCTATTGCTAGACAATGTCTGGACAATACAACGTCTGTTAATGGATCATTATTGAGATATATGAAAGAACTGCGTTGTACCAGATTAGTTAAATAGTTGATACGATGGCACAATTAGAAAAATACCAAAACAGTGAAACCAAGATTAGAGCGCTGTGCTGCTCCATGGCTGCTTTCACTTTCTTTTCTTTTTTACTACAGACTAATCAACGCTAACAGCTGAACATCAGAGTAAAGGGGTTTCCTGAGTCGAGTCATGTGGTGTCGGGACACTGGCTGAGTCATCCCACTCTTGAGGGAGCCAAGCGCCTTAGAAAGGCAAAAGTGTTTCACCCAAGCAAATGATTTTGTACTAAGTCACACTAAGATGGTTGTCAGACAGAATGTGGATAGTGTGTTCAGGGGTGGGGGGTGGGGGAGACCTCTGGATATGGGTGCCCGCTCCACCAACTGAGCTATCCAGGCTCCGGAGGTAGTTGGTTTTGAGGCGGTGTGAGAGTCCCGCACAGTAAACAGGAACACCATTGCCTCTATCGGGATCACGTGAGGGTCAAACATGAAACACAAGCACTCCGCGGCCCAGCTCAATGTGTCCTGCAAGAAGCTCCAGCACACAGTCGCTCTGTCTCTTTTCTTTCTCTGTCTCTGTGAAATTAAGATGCTTTCAAATGCTCTCTGAAATGTCGAGATTATGAAGTTATTTGACGGAAAACAACAATGTATAATATAAAGTCTACTTGTGTTGCTTTGGGGGGTCAAATAACACAACAGGACTTCACACAAATGGGCCAGTGGGACCACAGCATGTGAACAGAGTGGCGCCATGTGACAGACCTGTTCGTTCTCTGCGCTCCGATGCTCAAAGTCGCCCCCTGCTGCTCCCGGCTGCCTTGCTTACTATCTTTTCGCGCTCAAATTTAAATTTCACCACGCTCTACTCACATCGCTGAGGCTAAGGTGATGCTCCAACATTCAAAAAATCGCTCTGCACTCTATCCCAGAACCTCCAGCTCACGCTCCCCGCTCGCTCGCTCGCGCTCGGCTCCACTCACATGCTCTGATTGTGACACACCCCTGATTGCTTTCCTTTGATCTGGTTTGGTTTGGCCCTTAGCCTAGCCCCCATGAGGGCTCTAATTACACACATGTTTAACTGTGAACTTAGACATAACCTCAAAACAGTAACAGCTTAACTGTTACATCATGACCACGGAGAGATCTTCCCTTTTATTAACCAGCACGCCATGATTCAGGACAATGAGGACAATGGGAATGCAATCATGTGGCAATTACCTGGGAAAGTCTTCAATTCAGAGCGTACTACACATCATGTGTGGAAATTAGAGGGCTGAGGCCATAATGCAGAGTTAATGACGTTTCTATGAGGTCTATGAGATAATGAGTAGCTGCCGTGTGGGGGTAGTATGTGCACAGATGTTCTTAAAGCGTTAAGACATTTCATACTCATATTAAAAAGCCGTCATAATTGATTCTAATTGTGCCACATCCAGAGCAATCCTACAATTTAGATTTCAGCCCCAGGACAACATGATGACTCACCCGGTCCGACTGCACACTTCATCTTAACTCACCAACTATTTCAATGGACTCTTTGTTGTAGAGTTTCTTATTCCAGTAGAGCAGCCGCAGGAAAGGAAACGAGGAGAGGAGGACCAGGCATATTCCAAGGAACATGTAGCCTGTGAAACTGGCAAAATCAATCCCCTGTAAGTCAAAGAATGATAACGTGTTAGACATTCAAATAAAGGTATTAGTGCCTAAACATCAGTTTTGGTGAGAAAACAGGGATGCAAGAACATCGGGAGGAGATAAGGGGCATCCAGTAGCTTTATATTAAGTGGCAAAATAAGCAATATGAGTCTGTATTTGAGAGCATCCTGAGGAAATTACATGCAAAACAAAAAAGAATGTAACTGTTGCATACACAAGGGCAGTGGTAATTTCATACTGCACACTTATTTATGTCCACCAGGTTCTAGTTTGGTTATAGGCACATTTTAAAGCATATTTAGCTTTATCATCTTTTCAGAAAGAGAAATATTGTTATAATGTAGTACACTCATGTTAAACAGGGAGAAAGAACCTAGACCAAACTTTCAGAGGAGCCACAGATGACGGTAAGAGTTGCCTGACGATCTACATGTTTATATTGCGATGAATCGTGTCAGACTGCTCTGTAGGAGTCCTAAGACCAGAAGAGGAGTATAATAGCTGCTCTTTAAAAGAACTTTGAGGGCAAAGCTTTCACAAAGACCATCATTTTATCAGATTCCACTTTGGAAGTGTGTCTGATATTGTACACATAACATTCCGTTTCTAAGTAAGGTCTTAATTTCTTGTACTTGCACAGCATGGTAAATAGAACTACAAACAGTCAGTGCTGAAAGTGGTTAATAGTGACCTCTACAGGATTTACAACGTCAAGTTGCAACAGAAGTTTAAGATGAAGGGAGAGGAGGAGAGCTGCACACGACAAATGTGAATAAATCAGTCAGTGCAATTAAGTTTAAATTAAGATATTGTCACACATTAAATAGTTATCTGAAACATCAGGTATCAAGCCTTTAATCAAGTATAAAGTTTGAATGTTCGACTCCAAGTGAAATCTCAGTAACAGCTGTGGGAGGTGTGCAAGAAGTCTTAAGCATATCATCAATTATGCCAGAGATTTAACACAGAGGTTCAGACGATCTGATTTCATCACTGTGTCTCCTCATTGCCTCACTCGTACAGTACATCTGTGACTACTCCTTTATTCATGCCTCCAAAGAGACCTGCTCTCTCCCCCTCAGGGCAGCCTTGTGCATCGAGGATATCTGCTTGTGCAAGCCTGCTGTGAGTGAAACCTGTCACCACTGCTGTTTTGGTTGTAAACTAGAATCTAAATGTCCTGCATCTGTGTCTCTCTGGAATATATTTCCTATCATAATGTAATGTAATGTTTGTCTGTTTGCAGCCTGTTCCCGCAGTGTGTCCATATTTCACAGCCAATGTACGGTGACCAGTGATGGGAACAACAGCGTTATAAGCAACGGCGTTACTTTTTCAGTGACAAGTAATTTAATTGATTATTCTTCCTATCTTAATAACACCGTTACTGTTGCTGTAACTATAATTAAAGCTTTTTTTTTTCATCACTAGGTTTCTGAGCTGAGAGTCAACAACTTCTTTTACTGTTCTTGCACGGTTAGTGGGCAGTGCACGAGACAAGCGGAGACATACTGACGATTGGCTGAGGTTGAGTGAAACGTCATGGTAAGCCAATCAGAGGTAGAGTACGAAAGCACGCAGTCGGACACACAACAGACAACACAAAGAAGCCTTCTCTATATGGAAGCATGACCATTACTTTACCAAGGAACTGCAGAACATGCATGTATTTGAAGTTCTGTTAAAGAGGGGGGGGCCACATTTGAGCATTTAAACATTACATTTTAATATTTAAAATTGAAAGTAATGCATTACTTGCTTTCTGAAGTAACAGGTTAATTTTGTGACGTCTGTTTTTAACTGCGTGTTTTAAACAGGTTGGAAAGTGAAATGATATTTGATGTGGCAAGAAAGATTATAATCACGCTCTGTTACCATGAAACCAGATGTGTCCCCCTTTTTATTTTGTGGATTTTGACTCAGTCTATTTAAAAAAAATATTGACTGCTGACCTGGAAATGAATCAATGAAAGGATACCAAAAAGTGGGAGTGTATTGTCCGTGCCAACTTGCTGAGTTACAAGTTGACTACAAGGACACTCTGACGAGGGGCAGAATCCCCCCGACCGCACCTCACAGCTGTGCCATTTTTTCTACCAGTGGATTTCTCCCGGAGATCCCTTCCACACAAATAAGCAAGCATGCAAACAACCAAACACACAAGCAGGCAAGCAAACCACGCATGTACACACAAGCTGTCCTTATCAGACGCCATGACTGACTGGGCGAGCTGCCGCTGCGTTCTCGCAGATCTGTCACCTGGGAAACGGAGCCAAGACAAACTGGACAGCAGGCCGTGGGAGTGTGCTGTGGCAGCAGATACTGTCCAGAGGACACCACATACTGCTGCAAATGTCACACGCAGTGAACAGATGCCACATCTAGCAGCTGGGAAGATGGCATGTCTTCTAGAGATGTAGCAATGTGGCTCTCTGAGTATAAGAAGAGTGAAGGGTGTGAGCAGAGCCAACATGTCATTTCCCTTTTTAGACAGTGACAGGCTGCTTTGATAATTAACTCACAGTAAACTGAATATCTTTGAGTTGTGGACAAAATAGAAGAACTCCAGAATGTCATCTTGGGTCTTTGGAAACAATGACAAACCAGGGGTGGATCTAGAGGGGGGGCCTGGGGTGGCACCCTCCCCCTGAAATGTGATTTCCCCCACCACATGGTGCCCCCCCAATCCATTGGGCTAGAGTGCTGTCAATCTGACAAAGTTGATTTCCATTGGATGAGAGTACTGTCACTTTGCTGCCTGCTCCAACAGCTGCCTTTCCATTTAGAAAACGGATCAATATGTCACCAATCCTGTTTATAATATTTATGGAGAGGATATTGAGGCGTAGTCGGGGTGGGGAGGGGTTGCAGTTCGGTGGGCTCAGGATCTCGTCACTGCTTTTTGCAGATGATGTGGTCCTGATGACATCATCGGTCTGTGACCTTCACTCGCCTTGATGGGAGCCACTTGAGTTGGTTCGAGCATCTGGTAAGGATGCCTCTTGGGCGCCTCCCTAGGGAGGTGTACCAGGCACGTCCAGCTTTTAGGAGGCCCTGGGGAAGACCCAGGACTAGGTGGAGAGATTATATCTCCAACCTGGCCTGGGAACGCCTCGGGATCCCCCAGTCGGATCCCCCAGTTGGAGCTGGTTGATGTGGATCAGGAAAAGGAAGTTTGGGGTCCCCTGCTGGAGCTGCTGCCACTGCAGCCCGATACCGGATAAGCGGATGAAGATGGATAGATGGATGCAAGTTGAGAGCAACTGTGTACTTTGTTGAAATTTTGAGTACAGTTTAGAAGTAAAACGTTCAATATTTCTCCTTCAGAGGTTTACTCAGACACTAACCCCAAAGAAAGGGTCCCCAGGGTGCCCCAGCATGCCACTCATAGAAGACCAGGGCCACACCAATGCAAGCTGCTGCTGAGGTGCTGCTGAGTATGTTGCAGGAAGGGGAAGCACTATGAAGGTAGGACTCAGTGCGGGCATAGGAAATAATTAAATGCAATATCAGAGGATACTCTCAGAGCAGCTATGTTGCTTATTATTACTGTATGAACTGCATGACATGTCATATTTATGGAGTAGGCAGACATTTTAAAGTCAAACGTCATAAACGTTTGGCTACAGGAGGACAACTGGAGCAGAGCAGCTACCGGGCAGGTACCCTGAAACAGGAAGGTGTTACTGTTTCTTTCTCCACTGTTTTGACATTTTTAATTTCCCTGATTTATGACGGCAGCAGCAAAAATAGAAATTGGTTTCACTGCCACAACATCTCCATTCATCACAAGCACATCAACATGAAATAAGGGTCACCGCTCACGGTTGTATAAATACATGGAGAGATTGTGCTGAACAGAGATAACACATGTACAACCCAGCAAACACAGATGATTCAATTCATCCACAGCGTGTACTAATGAAATACTTGTAAATATCTGTATGTACACTATAAATGTGTATGCATGTAGAGTATGTACGGTACAACTCTCAGGATACAGTAAGTGCATAACTACCATGAGTGCCCTCTAGGATCTTTTATTTAACTTGTTTTGTAAAATGTATCATTATTATTATTATTATTAGGGTGATTTTTCTTACACTTACTCATACTAAAGTTTTAATAAAGGAAAAATAACCTCAAAAATTGCTGATCCGAACAAAGTAAAATTCCTACATTTCCTAGGTGAAGCACCTGGAAAGCTCTAAATTCCTGCAGGGTCCGTTGCTGCAGCGTGTGCAGAGGAACTTTGATGAATTGTTGTTGATCCTTGCACGTTAAAGCTGAACGATGTCATTTCTGACCACTAGAGGGAACAAAGACTAACAGCAACAGAACTAATCAGGCTTATCTAACACGTTAGCATACGACTGCCTACTTATGCATTTAGCAGACAAATTGCAACATGGCCGTCCCATGTGAGTCCTTTTTATTACCAGTTGTTGAATTCTAGACCGGACTAACAAACCAAAACTATTAGCTTAGTGTTTCTAAAAACTGTATAAATCTGCAGAAACTGGGTGTTAAAGGTCCCATGGCATGAAAATGTCACTTTATGAGTTTTTTTTAACATCAATATGAGTTCCCCAAACCTGCCTTTGGTCCCCCAGTGGCTAGAAATGGTGATGGGTGTAAACCGAGCCCTGGGCATCCTGCTCTGCCTTTGAGGAAAGGAAAGGTCAGATGGGCCGATCTCTGTGTTTTTTGGTCCAGGGATGTGCTGTTGTGTTTCAGCATATTGTTTGTGATTTGAAAGATCACCATGTGTTGGTGCTCTGCAACTACACCCTGTGTAACCATACTGAAAAAAAACATAAATAAAGGGGCTGGAAGTGACGTGAATCCATTTTCCGATGACGTGTTTTTCAATTTTTCATTCATCCACCAGAACTGTACCATCTGTACAGCTCAAACAGCAATTTCCCCTTGATCTTAGTGTTATTCTGTCACACACGAGTCACAAAGAGCATTATGTTTGCTTGACTAAGGGTCTGGTGTATGTGTCAGATTACAGCGAGCTGATCTGTTACAGTGTATTAGTGCAAGTTTAGGTAGAGAGCTGTGAAAGTGCCTACTTCTTTGCGCAGGTCCTGATTTGATACTATAATCACATTGGGTGGATCTCCGACAGCTGTGGCAGCCCCTCCAATGTTGGTGAAGATTACTTCTGCAATCAGGACATGTCTGGGGTCTAGATTAAGCACCTCACACAACCTGCAAAATCAGATAGAGACAGAAAAGCCATTTAGCCGTGAATAGATTACGATGAGTGAGAGAACTAAACACATAAATCTATAAAAAGGATATTGGAAGACGAAAAACAAAGGTCCTTTAACATTATAACTTTACATATCCCTTATTACATATTACATATTACCCTTATGACGTTAGATATCCACCCTGCTCGTCACAGAATAGAGCAAGTAAAACATCATCTTTATTCTGATCTTCTGGTAACAAAAAGTGGTTTGGAGAACTAAATAATGGTTTACTGTACAGACTTAATTTAAGGGCTGAAAATAGAATCACAAACAATGAGGGAGAGACAGAGGTGGGCGGCAAACCTACAGTTGATTCGTAAGACACTGTACTACAGTAAATTGTAGCTTCAGTGTAGTCTGTTTTTTAATGTGATGTGTGTTTCCAGGCACCGACTATATTGAGCTTTTTTTTTTAGACAGGAAGTAGAGATCTATCAATGTGACTATTCACAAAAGTACCATGGGGTTACTGGCTCTTACCAACATACTGAAAGTCTGCATACTAGCACCTCAAACACTTACTAATTTAACACAATAGATTTGGTTTGTTTAATCCCAAACATTGGATGTACATTGATGTAGCATCTGGGCTGTCACCCATTGGTTTGTGGACTGCTGTTTTCAAGAAGTTGATTTTGCAACTGGATGTGAAGATCGCAGGTAAATTAGGTTGATTATTGCAGTCTCTAGATTGCCCATATGGTAGCTGCAAATGTGAGTGAACAACTGTCTTTCTCTGTGTGACAACCTGCCCAGGGTGTCCTCTGCCTCTTGCCCAATGTGAGTTAGAATAAACCTGTAGAGATTTCAATTGGCTGTACTGGGAACAAAGGAAATGGTGAAGGTCTGGAGGGACCGAAAGGTTAGTTTTCTGTAAATAAACGGTGTGGCTATAGCATGCGGAATCATCTCCCATGTTCCAAGTTGATGATATTTTATCAATGCAGCGGCACAGAAGAATTTTTAGATGTGCGAGTTGTTCCCTCGTCTACTGTACCTGATGGTGACTGGGGTAAAAAGCATCATAGTGGTCACGTTGTCCAGAAATGCAGAGAGAATGGCAGCGATGAGGCAGAGGATCATGATCATTGGCCACACTCTTCCTCTGGATAATTGGTAAGCCTGCAGAGAGGTAATATGGCAATGAGTCAATGCTAATGGAAATTAGAAAGCCATTGGGTGAATGTCTTGATTCACTCCCAAATACGAGTGTAGTTCGGACATGTCTGAGAAAGCATCAACAGTGTCAGAGTGAAACATCAGAAAAAATGAGCACTTGAATGCTTACATTTCCATTAAGAGTAGTAGCACTAGAAGGGGTAGTGCACTTACATTCCCAAAATAGCCGTGTATCAGTGCAGTGTGTGGAATTACACACAGGTGTGCATTCACTCAGCAATGCTAATATACAGTCTTAAGCCCAGGGGAGTGGCTCAGGTTGGCCACCTTTTCAGTGTAATAGTACTGCATGTCAGATCCGCTAAGCTGAACTCAGAGAAGGAATTTTAATTTGGAGTGGCTGCCCTTGTCCAACCCACTTAAAATTCATGAGCCTGCATGATCCCTCTATTCTCCAGGTCTGAGTGCTACAGTACTGTACCTGAAGGACAAGGCATTCGCCCTCCATCACAATCCACAGAGAACACTCAGGATTAAAACGGAGCTGTTTTCTGATGGTAGGAAACCTTACCCTTTTACAGACAGGATCAAGGTCTTATGTTCTATTCATTTGAGAATGTGTATCTCTTTGTTAGTTGTAGGATGCGTGTAGCTCAAAGTTAAGAAAGAATAAAGAAATAAAACAGGCGATGTCTGTCAATTTATACTGAGAGCAGTTACAGAAAAAACAAACAGTAGATGTGGTTCTGTAAATAAGAAACATTAAATAAATTTAGCTCATTTTAATAGTCAAGACTGACACAGTTTTCTGAGCTTTACCACGAAACAAGGCAAAATGTCCTTCTTGTCAGCCTGCAATAGTGATGTACTTTTGAGTCAGGATGCAAAGATAGGCATCAATGTGTTAGGTCATCTTACATCACAAAGGTCTTCCAAAATCTTGCTCATGTCAGATAAGTCAGCATAAAAACTGCAGGCTTGTCATGTATCAGTGCTAATTTCAGAAATAGCTCAAAGCCTGTCGACTAGGAGACAACTCTAAAATACCTCTGGGCAGCTATTTTCATAGACATGTCACTCAGTATCAAAAAGGTAAACATGCCAAAGATAAGTTACAAAAGATGTATAATACTGCCATGATGCTATACAGCTTCACATTGAAAACGTCACGACTTTCTCTATTATTACTATTCATTTTGTTATTTAGAAACTCACCTTCACAGCACAATAATCAAAGAAGCCCGTCTCGGAAAAAATGGCCACCAGTACCATCTGGAAGAAACAACGTTTTCCAATTATGTAACAAGATGAGATTTCACCCGGATTTTTCAAAAGTAGTTGCTACAGACAAAAAGATGTTGCTCACATAAGCGATGGTGGTCAGTCAGAAAGATATTTCCAATGTGCCCAACATTAAGGGTTTTACGATATTATTTTCACTGATACTTTATAATCATACCTATGACGATATGGGCCCGCAAAGAAAAAATATACTGTACATATATTTTTAAGGTAGACTACAAGCTCAATGACAAACTCCTGAATGTATAGATCATACATAAACAGGTCAACATAATTACTTTGTGAGTATATTATAGCACATATAAATACACAGTAGCATTGAAAAGGGTTGCCTGTGGGTTGGAAATATTTTCAGAAACTGAAAATGACGGTGGCAGCTGTTGACAGTGGAAGTTGTCCAAAGGAAGCTGCCATCTGTGGTCATGAATCACTTTGGAATTTAGATATTACTGATCTGGCAGAATTATCTTTCATGTGAATAATGAGTATGTATGATGCTGCTATGAAGTTACAATGTGTCTGAAAAGAATTGTCTGTTTTAACCTACACAGAAAAGCTTCAGTTGTACTCTTTAAGCTGATACCAAACTTTACAGCACATGTTTGTTTCCATGGAGACAAGATTTTATGTTGTCAATTTTACTTGCCTCCAGAGAACCAGATTTCACTGTCAGTAGTTTGGGAAGACTGATAAGAACATAGATAAGATGAAGATGTCAGATTTTAAAGGTCCCGTGGCATGAAAATGTCAGTTTTTTTAACATTAATAGGAGTTCTCCCAGCATGCCTATGGCCCCCCAGGGGGTAGAAATGGTGATAGGTGTAAACCGGGCCCTGGGTATCCTGCTCTGCCTTTGAGAAAATGAAAGCTCTGATGGGCCAAGCATTTAAGGCTACAGACGCAGAAATGGCACGTCCTAATGAAAGCTCACTGTGGGACCGGCTCTAGTGGCTGGAATTCTGCACCAAGGCTGAATTTTGGGAAAGAGACTTCAGATATGTGTTAAGGGACCACTAAGGTCTATATAAAAGAGACTTCAGATCCAGTATTAGGGGACCACTAAGGTCTATATAAAAGAGACTTCAGATCCAGTATTAGGGACCACTAAGGTCTGTATAAAAACATCCAAAAGCAGCATGCCATAGGACCTTTAAAGTAGAAACTAGCAGCAATACAAATTAAAGATTTTTGTAAAATTGCCCAAAAGGAGATTACTTGAGGAAATGAACACACGGAAACATGTTTAATTTAAGAGTCTAACCATGCCAAACAGAAGAGCCAGCGTCTCATAGTCAATCCACTCCACCACAGTTACCAGACTGGGCCGCTGTGGGAGAGAAAATAATGAGACGTTACAGGGATTATCAGTTCTGTGAATAAACAGCAAAAGTAAAGGGTTAATAAATTATTGTCATACACATTAATCCCTAGTACAGTACAGTACTAAAGCTTCCTGGCAAGTTAAACAAATGGATGTATTTAAAACTGTATTTGTTCACTGCTATAACTCCTCCCTGGCCTAGATCCTGCCCATGCAGATTCTCCAGATGGCTTTGTGACTTGTTATTGCAAGAAAAGCCCAGTTAGACCTTCTTAATCCAACAATGACTCTGCTCCGCTGAAGTGTCCCGGTGAGCCGCACAGGCTCCCTCAACCTGGATAATTAATGTTGCTTATACCTATAGGGTTAAAGAGACTCACATCACCGATGACAGCCAGAGCAGCCAAGGCTGCCAGAGATCCCAGCATGGCGGCCAGAGTACGATGCACAATCTGCAAGTAAAAAGATTCAACACAAACACTTCATTTACTACCTTTGATTCAAAGAAGGCCACAATATTGAAATATTAACATTTAAATATGTACAACATAAGCCACATTAAGTCATATTTTATGCATTTACGTGACAAATCAGAAATTTTCTTTGGTAATGTCAAACTCCAAAATAACCTTTGGTCAAGCCACATAAGTAGAATTACTTTATATTCATTGCTGAAAAGCTACAGCTTGGTTTATCCATTCACTTATCCATATTTACATTGTGTTTTTTGTGGTACATTGTCTTTCATTTTGTAACGTTATTACTTTGTATCTTTCTAGTGTTTTATTTTCCCTTTGCTTGTACAGTATCTGCCACTAAATGAGCCTGCCGCCACAATGCAGCACAACCTGCCAACTGCAATTTAAAGAGACTCTCTCCAAAACCCATTCATCTCAAAAGATTTCTGATTCACAGGAGCAGTAACCAGATACGTGAGTGTGTTCCATCAGTTCTGGGATGGCCTGTTATTTTCTTTTGTAGAAAAGTCAAGAAATGCAGAACTTCAAGGTGATATTACAAACAACTCCACGATGCTGTTAAGAGTCACTCATCCTCCACCAGGCTCCATCACTGCTCTCATGTATGATGCATCCCATTATTAAAAATTGAGGCCAGTGATAAGCAAGCGTGTGTTATCAGACATCGGAGCTGCTCTTCTGACATTCATGCCAGCGAAATAAATTGCAGGAAGGTAGGTCACTCTACGTTTATTGACAAAAGTAGCAGCTGTTCCTGATGGAAAAACGGGGGTCTGTGGCCTTTTTCTTAGACTATATCTAAGCTCTACTAACTACCTTTGTCTTGAACTAAATGGAAGACTAGCTAATTAAAAAACTATTTAATTTGCATTATTGAAGGCAGTTTTTCTGGCGTGTTTATTCTGTCACGTTGACTCTGGTGCGTGTTGTAAGAGAACAATGTTTAATGACAACACTCATCATCTTTCATCCATTGGCCTTGCTGACTACTGAACTCTGAAAAGGAACAATGTCATGGTCTTTGATGGCCCTTCTGTGACCGCCCCCCTAGTTAATCTGGGTTCTCTGGCAGTATCGCAAGTCAATTGTAGAACATTTGGAGATAAAAGTTGACTCAGACCTGAAATTTGACAGCCAGATTAAAGCTGTGGCGAAGGCAGCTAGCACAGATCCTAGCAGTCCTTCAGAGACAACACCTCGGCTGGATTACTGTAATGCACTTCATATGGGGGCTAGTGGGTCCTCCATTGCTCGTCTTCAACTGGTACAAAATGCTGCTGCACGTCTTTTAACAGGTATGTGCACACTTCACCTATCTTAGCTTCACTCCACTGGCTGCCCGTCCATTTTAGGATTTATTTAGAAATTCTTGTATTTGCTTTTAAAGCCTTGAATGCCCTTGCCCCCGTTTACCACTCTGCTGGTGGCTGCTGCACCCCTACACCCCCATCGATCTCTCAGGTCAGCTGACCAGCTGCTCCTGACGATGTCCAAAGCTAGGCTTAATCTTTCCATATGCTGGCAGTGCATTCCATTGTATTTATTTTATTGTACCTCATATTTTTTATTGTTCTTTTATTGTGTTATCTATTTATTCTGTATTATCTCTTTGTGCAGCACTTTGGAAACCTTGTGTTTGTTTAAATCGTGCAGTATAAATAAAGTGGATTGGATTGGATGGGATTGGGTCTCGCCACTCACAATAGATAAGAACTCAGACAGTCTACAGACTCTCAGAAACTTCTCTTTGTCAGAGGAAATCTGTTCAGATAATGGATAAAAAAAGAACAAAAGCATCCTCTTTATATTGCCTCAGCCTTTGTCAGGAATGACGAAAAAGAAAAATCAGGCTATGATTCTTCACTTTGGACATCTGTAAGAACTTTTGAGAGTCTAATTAAGAAAATCATAATATGTGATCACTCATTCGATTCAAGTTTAATGGAGAAAAACAAATCTCCTCTGCAGCTAGATTAGATACTTACAAATGGAGACATGACAGAGCTAAAGTCGGATGACATCTTGCTCTTCCACCATAGAGACAAACCCTCACACTTTAATGATAACATATGGAAACTGACCTGTCAGTGACACAGATGACACACGCGGGGGTGTGCAGTGTAACTGGGCTTACAACTCACTGTTAACTTCCACATCACAACATAGCCCCCGCCAGCACAGCTTAGTTCACACCTTGTTGGACTCAGAGAGATTAGCCCGCCTAATTTAAACCAAACACTAACTGGAAATGAATGAGAATTACAGATGGGCATCTTGGGAGTTCAAATCTAAAACAAGTATATGTGTCAGATAAGAAACTAGTGAGTATCACATCAAAATAGTGCTAATTAACGTGTGTGGAATTGATAATGAATTTACATCTTCATTCATTGTCTTATGATCGCTGGTTTGTTCATGTTAGCGTTAAGAAATCAGAGCATTATTATATAACACTACATCAATTCTATTTGGCTTGTGTTAGCTTTAATTGTGCTGTTTACAAAGCAGGGAGGCTCTAATGCAAGATGCTCTCTTAAGTTGCATTATGGGGAAAGTAGGATCCAGTGGTTTTGAAGCTTAACAAGTCAAGATAACAGAAGAGTGAGGGAGCTGTCAAACAAGCAAAGTCTGTGCGAGGCCCACTCCCAGTCCAGAAGAGAGGCTGAGCAGCACCTTTAAGTCCAATCTATTACTGTCGGCACGGTTAAAATCAGAGCTTCCTCAGCTGCAACACCTGCTGTACGTGTTACAAACTTCCAATAGGGCAGCAGATACTGTACTGAAAACAAAGTCATTCATCATTCATAAAAGAGCGTGAGCATCACAGACCATTTACCTCAAAGATGATGAGAACGTAGACCCCGGTCAGGATGATCCCAGCAGTGGCCACCTGTGTCTCCACGTTGACGTAGAGCGACTGGTGGGTCATGGACAACGGCACCACCTCGTTCTCCTGCAGGAAGGCTTGCACCGTGATGAAGATGGGCTCACTGTGTGGTTAAGGAAAGCACAGCAGAGAGAATTTTCTTTCATTGAACATAAAACAAGAAAATGTTGAAATCACGTTCATTATGTTGAAGTCTGGTAAAAAATAAAACTCACACTGTTATACAATGCTGCCCAATAAAACAATACCACATACTCAGTGATAATGGAGCATTATATGACTTTTTATGGCGTTAATTCACCTAATGCCAGTCATTTAATTCAAAACGAACAATGTTTAAAAAATGACCTTTTATTGCATGACATTAACAAAGTGAAGGCGGCCTTCAGAGAAAGCAACTTTGAAAAGAAAGTGCTCAAAAGAGTCTCTCAGAAAAATACATCATTAATGAATTCATTGATTAAATATATATGATTCCTTTGAAATCTGCGTTGTGTTCTATGACAGGGTTTGGGTTGTTTAATTATTAACTATTACAAGATGTTATACCTGTCTTATAATCACTAGGCCTGCACACTGGGAAGATTTTAAATGCTAAAATGTTTGTTTAATGCTTAATGTTTAATTATGCTCATTTTCAGGCTCATAATTGTATCAAGATGTCATACCAGAATATGTGTGCATGGTTTTCGTTTGAAGAAAAAAAACATCATATTTTTGTGTCGAACAGCAAAAATATGAGATAAGGTTTTTTTTTACATAACGCCATCTTTTCCTCCTGTGTGTTTCCGCATCTCACTTCTGTTCCATCTTGGTTTGCAGCCTCCTAGTTTTGTTTTTAAATTAATATTCAAAGGAAATCCTGAAATAAAATACAAATCTTGGTGGAAAAAGGCTTCCCCTGTTGTCCCAAGAACATTTAGGCTGCCTTCCCTCCAGCAAAAATAAGAATGACATAACCTTGGCGCCTAATAATGTTCATACAGTCCCAAAGGTGGCCCATTCAAAGAATCCAATCTGCATGTTGAAATCAACACGGCGTCACACAGCGAGTGAGTCAGTACCTGCTGACCATCTCAAATGTTTTGGTTAACATTATCTGGTCGCTTCGTTCACTGTGCAGAGGGATGGTCCAATTATGAATCACCTGTACAAACAGTAGAAGATGAGTTCTCTGACAACATACAACATAAACGATACAGCAGAGACTCAGAATGCATCACATAGATGGCGTCACCTGCTGAGTTCTCCTCCTCCGTTGCCCCCCCTGCTCCGTCTGCTCCACCTGGATCAGGATGTACTCCTGGTTGGTGAGGTCGATCATCCCTCCGGTGAAAGGCCCCCCCACCTGGAGCTTCAGTAAAGCGTTGTCGCGAAAATCCGTCACGTTCATTGCTGGGGGGCGCAGACCGTCAAGAGAAAAATGTGTACGTGCTGATGTGTGTTTCTTTATTTGAATAGGACATCTTTTGCAGACCACTGTGTATGCGTGTGAAAGTGTTTAAAAAAGACCAGCACAGGAGACAGGAAAGATTTTTCCCCACTCTACAGAGATGAGATTTTGGAGCCCCGTAAGAATAAATCATCTCGGAATAGTCCTTTTTGGAACATGATGAAGCAATAGGGAACTCAAAGAACATGAAACACAGCAGTGGGTTCTGTTATTCACCTGAGAGGAGAGCTACCACTCCTTCTTGCGGGAGCCTGTCTTCTCCTGCCGCGTTCACACTGATTGAAGCCAAATGAAGACCCTTGTGGATTAAGCAATTTGTTTTTTTTGTTTTTTAATCTGTCAAAATAGTTTTCAACCATCTTCCATGTCTCCACATGCCCTTAAACTCAAGGTAGAACACAACTGCATTATGTTCAATGACAATGATGCAGTAGGAAAGGATACAGAAACTGTCTGTTGAAGACACCGCCAGGAGCCTCCGGGGGTTGTCTCGGTCTGGATACATGCTGAAGAACAGCTGGAACCGGAAGACATTCACCAACATTTATTAACTCAGTCCTCACAGTTTCTCTCAGAGACATCAAGATGCTGAGAAATTAGGAAATATGGTAAATATGCAGTACGCTACTGGACAGATTCAGTGAACACATTATGTAGCAAATTTAGCTTGTTTAACCCCAGGTAGTACATGCCCATTGTGTGTGTGTGTAATTCCACACAATTCACAATAATCTTCTCGTCTTACTATCTGAAAGAAACAAATATGTTTCCAAAATTGAACTTTTCCTTAATAGGAATGAAGAAGTACTTAAAGTACACAAATTAAACTAAACTAAGTATTAGGTTGTTTCTGTGTTTTACAATATGATGCTTTTGTTTTATTGTACCAAAAGTTATTCTACAGGGACACTCACACTGCACAGAATGACGATAGTAAACATTATGGTAACTTTGGAGACTGTGAAGCAGCATCTGAAAAGACATAAAGGTAGAAAGTCAACACAACGTAACAGAGGACTATAACAGCATGATATGACACTAAAACATCTTACTGTATGCCAGTGGTTTCCAACCTAGAGATCAGCCCCCCTACAAGGTGTCACAACACAGATGTATGGTGTCCCGAAGTTATTACCAGTGTAGGAAATAATACAAATATGAATTCTTCTCCACAGAATCATATTCGTGTTTTGCACCTGTGTTTGTTTCTTGTTAAATATTGTAGGCTATAGTCTGTTCAGGTCTCTAAACAATATCAAAATTAAACGTTCAGCAGGAAAAACACTCTATAAACTGTACAACTCAATGACAAGGGGTTAAAAGGAAAAACAAGAGCACATAAAACAGTCGTAGTTTCCTACTGGCAGTAAGAAGGGTCTCACTTTATATTACTGGTGAATCTGGAGCTGAGGTTGAGGTTTTCCAGAGGGTCACTCTTCTCCGTGGAGCTGGAGCGGGACAGGCTGGTGACCTCACTGCCCAGCCGATATCTCCTCTCCAGGTCCAGGGAGCCGTGGTCCCAGGGCTCCTCCCCTCCAACAAAGCTGGGGTCATGGAGGGTCATGTAGGTCATACTGGAAAAGAATAATCACAGTCAGACCTCTGGGCATCAGACACTGCAGCTTCAGTGAGAGAAATAAACCCACGTTATTATGAAGTTGATGGAAGTGGGGACGTGAGCCCTCAAATCGGAAAACAAATCCTAATTCTGACAAAAACATGTCTCGAAAAAGACGAGCATCCAACAATCCCTATGTCATTACAAGTGTTGTACACCATGGTCAATTGAATCAATGTAAGAAGGCTTGCATAGATAATAAGAAGTTGAGCCTTTTCATTAAATAACGTTGGCAGCATGTCATTCTACCAAACATGGAATAATAAAAGCAAAAATACGTAATCTCCATTTTTAGTTTTTTTCCATAAGTTTGAGAACAACTGCTCTAGCTAACAGAGGGGAGGGCTTTCAGAGAGGCTGGGGGGGGGGGGACATGTCAGCCTATTTGGGGAGGCTGGGGACAACACTACTCTGATAAAAATGAAGTATTCAATTTAAACAGACTATGAAAAAGGTTAATTTAAACAAACAATTCTAAAAATGGAACTCCTTAAAATTATTTATGCAAGAGTAATGTTTTGAAGTCGCATTTTATCCTAAGGACTAGAGTTTTGATAATGTATTTGATTATTATAAACATTCAGAATTTAAATATTTGACACATTATTTACATATTGTTATTTTTAGCGTCTCAGTTATTGTTTCATTTTGGATTCTTTGGGGCTCACCTGTCGTCTTGAGAGAATCTCAGCAGCGGCGACCTCTCTGTCATTTTGGCTGAATTTCCTTTGAGAACGTTGAACAGGCTGCAACTGGGATGGAAGAAACAAACGAGTTCAAAAAAAAAAGAAAATCAATTGAAGTTTTATCTATTCATTCAATAGGACCAAAACTGTATATTCCTTAGGATACATCACTAGAAACTTTAAGTAATGCAGTTTCTGTAGGATGCTTTTTTTCCGTAAACCAAACAGGAAGTTGTCCAACCACTCGTGATTCTTTTTAGTTTAGAAAAAGGTGAGTTGCTCTGAAACAACTTCTTTTAAAATGTTTGACACGATTAGAAGTTTGGAAATTGGCCTGTAGCTCTCAGGTTGTAGCTGATCCAGACTGGGCGTTTTAAGTACAGGCTTAACAACAGCATGTTTAAAAAAACTAGGAACAACACCAGTTAAAAGTGAAGTGTTATGCATCTCAACAACGCAGGGCTTGGACAAATAGCCCAGTAGGGACAACATCCATGGGACAACATGAGGTTTCAAGACGTGATATCGTGTAGTGCCACGGGTTTAAAAATGGACAGAGAAGGAGCGGGAGACAAGTCGAAGGCAGAGTTCTGAGGAAGAGATGGTGAGATGTTTGTCCTACCATCTCTGATCTTACTTACAAAGAAGTGGAGAAGATTTAGATTGAGATGACAGTAGCTTGAGGGCCTGAAGGAGACACTAATGCATTAAAGGTGTCACTGGGAGATTCTGGGATTGGGCTTATTCGAGGATATGAGCTGAGAAATAAAGCAAGTTCCCACTTTTCTCAGCATCTCATTTAAAGTAACCCTCAGCTCTTTAAGGGGGAGCCTGTGAACCTCGAGTTTAGAACATTTCCTAAAACATCTTTTTCTAAAATGTCTCCTAAAGCTCTGGATTGTTTCATCACTCCAAGGACAAGGTTTTCATTAGGGGAGACAATAGTTGATTTAACTGGTGCTACTTCATCTAAAATTGTGAAACACTCCTCCTGCTGGTTACCCTACTCAGGAGCATCACAGCCGGACTCAAGCAACAATCCGATACACACACACACACACACACACACACACACACACACACACACACACACACACACACACACACACACACACAGAGAACAGGAGTAAAGGTTATACTTATGCCATATAATCGCCTATTATTTACTAAAAAAAACAAAAAAAATGAAAATCCACTATTTTATCTAGCCCAACAGTAGAGACGTCATGGGACTCATTATGTAATAGAACACCAACCCACTGGGCCAAAACTATTAAATTGAACATTTTTAAGAACCATTAGATTAAAATCTTTCCCAAATTTAAAGGTTCCCTTCGGCTAATCTTCTAATCTTGAACAGTTTTTACCCTCTGCCTGTCAAAGGGTCGGACGCTCACTGAACACAGTCTGTGCACTTCGTTCACACACCAAGTTGCTGCGTTGTCTGGTTGCCATTTGGTGCTGGGCAGGTACCAACAGCTGCCCAGTGAGAGACTGAATAACAACAGCAAGATCTGGGCTGTGAAACCCCAACGATGCCTTAAAAGATGCTTAAACGCTCTGAGAGGAACCACAAAGTTGGCTGATCCTTTTCTGTTTGTCACTATGAGCAACGCCTTTCTCATTACACAGTCATGTGATTAATTGTTAATATCAAAATATTCTGACATATCTTGAGAAGCATTTTTAATGCTTGATATTTATATTTAAAATGCAAAAAAAAAGAAGTTTCAAAATGATTTTCAAGCAAAAAGGCAAAATTACACATCAAGCTAATTAGTCTTTTTAAGTCACCTTTAAGTCTAATCATTTTGGTCCAAGCCCCTCCGTCAGACTGCAAACCATAATGTTGAAACCCACTTTTAGTGCCAGACAGACCTTCTGACAGCTCCCCCCACAGCAGCATTCCTTCTGTTGAGGTAGGAGCTAATTGGCCAGAAGAGTGTTGCCAACATGTCATGTGCCATCTTGTTCAAACTTGAAACGGCAGCGCTTCCTCGCAGCTTTTTATTTCTGCAAACGGGAAACTACGCATAGAAGTGTGAGTCTTGCTTTCCAACAAAGGTAAATAGTAACTGTTTATCACGTTTAATAAACCCCATTAGCACCGGTGTTTAAAAACTGCAGCCCCGAAAACGCTTGTTTGTGAAAATGTGTGAAAGGAATATGGATGTGCCAGTTTGAAGGAGTGCAGCTGATTAAATTCATAATAGTGAGGTTATCTATAATTTACGGAAACCATGCTTTAGTTTGTCAGGAGCAACGAAAGTTCTTCACAATATCTTTTTGGCTGTGTCATATCCATTTCTAGGTTTGGATATTGTAAACATGAAGACATGTGGGATTCAGCCCTCTCTATTAAGAACATAACTATAGAAATATGCTTCCAACTTTAACCAGATCAAGTAAAAGCCCTTGAGAATTGACAGGGTTAGGGGATCAGAGATAAATGTAGCATGTATTCACCAGTCCCACTTTAATCTTTACATGCTTGTTGGTATAACATGTGTGGCAACATGTTACAATGTGAGGGGGCCCCAAACCAAATCCTGCTTAGGGCCCCCAAAAGATAAGCATAAAAGAGTATTTATAACCATCATTGCAAACAGTATAAAACAGCTAATCTAACCCAAAACACGGCACACACACACACACATGTATACGTGGTGTTCATCACATGTAACTTTGACTCAGTTCATGAAGCAAAAAATTCCCTAATCCCAACAACGTCACAGCCTCGGGTTTGAGATTAGCACCCCCCTGAGTGACTGAGATACACCCCCACAGCCACACACACTTGAATCTGTGTGTGTGTGTGTGTGTGTGTGGGGGGGTGTAACTGATCATACTTTTGAAGAAAACTTCTTGTGTTTTCCACGTGTTTTCATACATTCTTTTAAATATAACCAACAGGGCACGAGTAAAGTGCTTCTGCGCGTGTGGCTGTTATGTCTTTATCCCAGAACACCCAACGAGAAGAGACAATGATCGCCAATCCTTTTCTAAACTACTACCCAACAAAAGTTGTAGTACAGAAACTCTTAACCAACTATTTAACAACAACTTAAATTAAATAGGTTTTGGTCATTTGGGGTCAAAACAAGCTGGAAACGCAACACTGACATGCAGTATAATCACATTTCAAAAGTATGTGGTGAACTTATTTAAGGAGCAACATTAGCATTTATTTGGAGTAGTATTTGCTGATTTAATCCAATTAGTCCTTTATAAGCTTTGCTTTGGTCCTGGGGCTATTTAGCTGCTGTTGCTTCACTATTCACCAGAAGGTTCTAGTCTGTCTGCTGTTTGATGCCATCAGTGAGCCACACAGCTGCAGGCTAACGTGTTCTTCTATTATCATGAACACAAACAGTGAAGTTCATTTTAACTCAATTCCACAAAGGTTGAGCTGAAAATAGTCCCAAACAAAAACAACTTTTACTTCTCTTTGAGTTTGCTTTGAACGATTGCGCTGTTTTAGGAAATGATTTGGTCTGTATAAACACAAAAGTAAAAATAAATACATTTGTGACCCAAGTTATTAGTAGAAATAAATGGGTAAAGCATTAACAGGCTTGATAATTTGAAGAGCATTTAGGGACGGGCTGACCAATTAGAGCCTCCAGAGCAGCTTTCCCTCCAATAGGTATTGTAATCGATCAAATTTCAACTGAAATACTGTTTTTCTTGTCAATAGAATGCAGTAAGGGAGCAGAAACACTCCGAGCAGTCATACCCATCTTCCTGTCGAACGGGGACAAAGGCCTCGGCGTGGATGACGCACTGTCCTGAGGGCAGAACTGCAGACTGCTGCAGCAGCTTCTGGGTGTCTCTCCTTTCTGAGATGCCCTGCAGCAGACGCAGCTCCCCAAAGTTCCCGGCCACGGCCTCTGGCGACCTCAGGCTGTTCTTGCGATGGCATTCGGCCGACGTCTGAGACATCTCCATCTCCATGTTTTTGTTCTCCAAATACATGATGAGACTGCTCGAGGGTAAAGAAAGCAGATTTTTGATCAAGTAAAAAACACAAAATAGATCATAGTCAACATTTAAATCTGCAATAATAGATTTTTTTGGCCTCTTGGGGGCAACGGAAATGAACAAAACACTGTCATATTATCACCTTTTTAGTTCATATAGCTAACAAATAGTTGCTTTGTTACACATCCAGCAGTTACTGAACAACATTTGTATTCATCTATAATCATATATTTGGCCATCTGGCAAATGTCAATTAAATTAAATTAAATCAACAATTTTTCTAGCTCAGTTTTTGGTCCCTACCAACTCCTGAGGGAACTGTGTGTCTCTATACCTCCTTAAGGGTACCATGTTCCCTAGCTAGGTGCTAACTTTGTCTTTCTGTCATTTGGCTGGACATGTAGCGTGCAGAGTTTTTTGCTAAAATCTATGAGAGACCACGTAGGCCAGTATTAAATACTTCACTTGGAAATGTGTTTTACTTGTGGACTGTGGAATTTTCCTTATAAACTGTTTTCAATTATGCAATTCAGTAGTACATTACAGCCAGACTTTGGGAGAAGTCAAAAGTCACGTTTCTTTCTTGTACATCCCTAACTTTCCCCTCCCTTGGTGAAAGGAACAAGCGGCTCTGTTGTACGGCAGAGACCTTTAGTGCCGATCGAGCCAGACGCCTTAGAGTGGATACTGTTTCAGTCAGCTACTGTGTGAACTGTAGACTGTACACATAATGTAAATGTAGCTTGTGTCATGCTACAATAATCCAGAGTGAAGCCAACACACGTCCTCGATAGTAGACGATTAATAATCACAATAAGTATTTCATTATAACAGCTGAGTGATTTAAAATGCCCGAGCCCAACATGGAGAAAGTGGATGAGGTCAGCTACAGAAGACATGTGGTCCTCCCTAACACAAAGACTGCATCCATTGGATAAGATTATTGCTCACATGAAAGGCAACAGTGTGTCATTTGAGCCTTCAGTGATCACAACTCTTAGAGGAGTAAGACCTGTAAGGAAGAGGCAGCAGGCCGAGGGATGACCTGAGAAATGGGAATCTTTCCAGGGAAAAAGAACGAAAAAATCCCTCCCAAGCCACCCCTTCATCATGACACAATCATTTAATCCTTTTTTAAAACAGAACTATTCGTTTTAGCAGCTTTAGAGTTTAAAGTGGCACCATTGATTGTACATTTTAATCCATTTACACCTATTTCTAATTCATGGACACACAAAAAACAACACTTCAAGTTATTTAATAATGCGCAATTCATTATCAAATTGTGTAATTTTTCAGCTTTCAAAACAAGGCCAGAGTTCTGTCTGTTGTTTAGTCACACCGCACGTAATATCCCCATCCCATGCTTGTGATACGGCTCTTCAGAGAGAAGCATGATCCATTTTATATGATGACCTGCCTGTGGGCTGTGTGTGCTGAGGAAGACAAACTGCTTACTTAAACGTTCCACCCTTGTTCACAGCAATTAGTGATTCGAGATGGATGTCTTTCAACAAGACTGTTAAGAATAAGACAAAAGTGCATTCAGAGGAGGGGATGACCGCAACCACAATGCACAAGACTGTAACAGAAGGATCATGTGTGACTACACTTAAGGCAGATTTTTCGTTAAATTTTCACTATCACAGAAGTGTCTGTGTGCGATCCATCCACCACACAACCGTTCACATATTAGTGGAATGAGAGGGATATTTTTTACAAAGCTTTTGTGGTACTGTGCTGTACAGCAGTGTTACAATGTAATGCTTAAACCCCCTAAAACAAAGCCCATTAGTGTAATACTCTGAAGTAAATCCACCATACATGGAATGCAAAGGAACTCAACTGAAGCAAATGTCAGCTACAAGACTAATTAAAAAAATGTAAAGTGTGGTGAAAAAAAGCATGTTTTGGCGACTGGAAGACAGAAAAGAAAGTTATCAGTCTTACCTTTAAAGATGAAGTTGTTTTAGATGATGATGATGAAGGATGATAAAAACAAGGACATTGATGATGATGATGATGATGATGATGATGAGGAGGAGGAGGATGATGATAGCAGTAGTGATGATAAAGCTTGTGATGTTAAATAATGAACATCCAAAAGCAAAATGAATAAAAGTAATTCACGTTAATTGAGTCCTGCAGAAATGCTGAGATCTGTGCTACTGTTGCTGGGACCGGGGCTCTGGGTCTCTGGCTGTGGTGGTGCTGCTGCTGCTGCTGGTGGAGGTGTTGGTGCTGGTGGTGGTGGTGCTGCTGCTGAGAGGTGGTGTTTCTTCTCCTCTCCTATGCTCCCCAAGGAAAGAGCTCAGCACTGTGGGGTCTGCAAGATCTGAGGGGAAGGGGGAGTGGCACAATCTGCTGTCCACTAATAGCAGACCAGTTTTTTCTTAAATAATATATTATTATCCAGTTTAATATGCTACTTAATTGTACACAGTACATGCAGGAGGGGGTCCCTACTTTGGCCTTCAGCTAAGGGGTCTGTATAAAAAGACCCCTCTCTTAAAGTATAGTTTGGATTTTGAATATATTTAGCCTACCTAACACTAACATGAGGTTAACACATTTCTTCAGTGGTAGGCCCCTTCATGGAATAATCGCAGCCAATAGCAGAAATCTTTCCCATTCAATCACCAGCCCTTTGCACACAGTCTGTTTATCACGGGCCTTCACATTTAAAAAGGGGCCAAAAAGCGTGGGTGTGTGTAAGACGTAAGGGGGAGGGGCAGATATTGGGCCTTGAGCACAGGAAGTCACACAGAGCCTAACAGAGCTGAACTGACGGTTTGGCGGGACTACATACTTCCATGCAGTAGGGATGCATGAGTCGACCCACAGTCAAACTCTATTAACCCTTGATTTAAAAGAACCGAGAGTTGCGGCAGACTGGTTTTCTAGGAGTTTGCTGGTGCATAAAAACTGAATGCTGCTTCCCCCCCCACTCTGGAGACAGAATGCAGACCTGTCCCAGACCATCTGAGAGGTCCGGGTGGTTCCTGATCTAGATCAGAAATGTATTTTAGCCCTAAACCATTCAGTGCTTTATTTTGAATACTTCAAAAACAGATGGAATGCAGGAAAAAAAGGGGGGGGGGGATTTAGGGGGAGGGGTGCTACAACTAATTCAGAGAGTGTATTTAATCTTTTGATACATGTGCTTTTGACCCAGGGAAACTGAGCAGATTAGGATTTCCGGCCATCCGTGAGTAAAAAGCCAGTGAACCAGACTAACAGCAACTAAGTAATTAGAAACTCCCACCATTAACCCCCCCCCCCCCCGTGGAAAGTCTCTGTCCAGTGAGCCGAACAAAATCAGTGACATAATTTACTCCCATCAACGCTCCTTTAGCCGAGGGATGCTAGTCTAAGGAATTTCAGCATCCGCCCTCTCAATTCTCAGGAATTATGAAGGACAATGTTTCCTATTGAGCGGATGGGGTCACCTGGTCTGAAGTCCCGGTTGCCTGGGACAACAGCCAGATGAATGCTACGTAGAGGAGATGCCCCGAGGAGAGGCTGCACACTGGTCTTGTGGGCTGATTTGAGACATAGTAGAGAGAACAGAGCAATCACATGGACAGCAAGGAGAAAGGAGAGTGAGCCGGGGGGGCTTTGGATGACGATAACTAGCGTCACTACGGACTCCTGGATCAATGAGTTACTCTCCGCTGAATGTTTGTAATCTCATGCCCGCACAACATGAGTGGTCATACCAACAAAGTCACGACGCAGGACATCTGAAACTAAACTACTACTAAAATAACAAGGTTCTCAATAACTACAGTTAATCTATCTTTCATCCAGATAGGATGAAGGTTTGTGGATGAATGGAATTCAATTTGTGATGCATCAGCATTTAAAAAAATCACTTAAAATTCAACAGAATCAGTACCCAATACAAACTGAGTTCAACAGACGATCCACGCAATCATATTCCTAGTGAAGAAACAGTCTGCAACAAACTGCAGGTATTTGTTCATCATCAAAGTATGATGGTATCAACAGAAGAAAGGTCAGAGGAATCATCTGTGCTTTTACAATTCATTTTGAGGGGAGCGGTCCAAAGCGTCATAGCCATCCATTCCTGTTGAGACGCTTCCCTCAAAACTAAAAAGGTCAACCTCATGTTGGAGCAAGAGGAAACATCAGGGATCACCAATGTCTTTAGGATGTATCATCCTGGAATCATGGATGTCTGTTCATTGCAATCTATCCAACAGATGTTGCCAGAAGCAACCGATTTAAGAGAAACTGGGGAGTGGCACAACAAGGCCTGATCCACCACTGCCAGTTCATCAGGGCCCTGGCACGAACGGCTGACAGCCAAGCAAGGCACATGTTCAGGGAAAACTCAGGAACAGCAAAACTTATTTCACACATGTGAAGAAGGTTTGGAAGACTTTGAGTCTTACACTGAAGCCTTCAATGGTATCTCCAATGAAGAGAACATTTAGACAGCTGGTATAGTTCAACCACCATGTGTAATCATGTCGTTCCACCGCATGGAACTACCTGGTTCTTCTACACTGTGAACCAGTTGGAATCCTGTTTGATTTGATAGCATGGAAATAATTTCTCAATGATTTATTATTCTATGTAGCAGCTTTGTGAGGCTGTACTGAAACACAGTGGTGCTTTGATCTAACATACAATGACAATGCTTATGTTTAGCAGGTCATGAAGGGGTCAGCCCTATGGTCCCCATAGCCCAATGGTCCCACAGCCCAATGGACCCACTGTCCTATGGTCCCACTGTCCTATGATCCCACTGAACTATGATCCCACA
>NC_048415.1:23390068-23478374 GCF_013103735.1 Etheostoma cragini
TATGGTCCCCACAGCCCTATGGTCCCACAGACCAATGGTCCCACTGTCCTATGGTCCCACAGCCCTATGGTCCCACAGACCAATGGTCCCACTGTCCTATGGTCCCCACAGCCCTATGGTCCCCACAGCCCTATGGTCCCACAGCCCTATGGTCCCACTGTCCTATGGTCCCACAGCCCTATGGTCCCCACAGCCCTATAGTCCCACAGACCAATGGTCCCACTGTCCTATGGTCCCACAGTTTAACTTCTGTTTACCTTTTCTAGTTTTTATTGTTTATATTAATGTTGATTATTGCTCTGTTCAGCATATCTCTTCAGTTATAAATAAAGTTATTATTATCATTATCATTATTATAATAGATGGTGTAATGATGTTAAGTGTGTCCAAAGTATCAATTTTCTGCTCACTATTGAGTAAACCATAAAGGGTCTATTATGAAGGGAGTAGTGAATGAATGAGCAGCTCAGATGAATCCGAAGCTTTGGCTTTTAAAACGTGTTACAACACGGCCCAGACAACAGAATATAATAATTCATATTATTGCTCAGGGCACCTGAAAAGCACCCTGATTGGTTAGCAAAACATGTTCAGCTCAGCATTGGCTATTTATATTAGCTAGCTTCTTGCTTTAGCTACAACCATATATACTGTGTATGTAGATGTATCTTAGTCCTCAAAGTCTCCTCCTACATCTTCGTGTTCTAAGATGCCCTCTTACACTCAGAGTCACTCTCATAAAGCCTAATCTGCTTTTCCACGAATTAACACAGGGCCGGCATGAACAGAAAGAGCAAAGCTTGTTGCAGACCCAGGACCATCACGCTCCTTTGTCTCCCGCTCACATGCAGTCACAAGCTGCTGCACCCCCCCCCCCCAGAGCTGCCTTCTCTCTGTGGACATGTTGAACAGCTTAACATAGTGTTAGAACTAATAGTGTCAGCAATACAGGCTTAATAACTTACTCTGATTCATTCTGTTGTTTTTAATTGTTATAATAGTGCAGAAAAGGGAAAAAAATGTGAGACGCATTTTAAAGTTTTAGGAGTATTTTACTTGCAGCGTTTATGTATAGATAGAAACAATAACTCTAAAATCTGCATTATGGCTTTATTAACTACACATTACCTCTACATGTTTCTGCTGTGTAAGATGACACTTCCCTCCATTTAACATGTATTCTATGAATTGGACCATACAAACTAAATGTTTTTGAACTTCCATTCTGCATATTTACAACATTTTGGGATATCAGTAGTTTCTTAAAGTGGAACTCCACTTTTGTGTCTCCAGAAGAAGTTGTGTTAATGAGCATACTCCTGTGATGTTACTTGAGTCAGCGTGGGTTGGGGCTGTAGACTACAGGTGGAGTTAGAAAGACGTGATGTTACCAGACCTCCGTGGTCTGCTCCCCAGATCCGTTTGAGGCTACAGGCTTGATGCTACAGTAGCCACTATTAGCAAAACACACCTGAACCTCCACTGGAACTGTCAGCAGTTAGAGCTGCATCATCATCATCCACTTTGCGTGTGACTAGATAGGTAGAGCGTGTTGGCTCTCGCTCCCAGGTATTGGCGGTTTGATCCCGGCCTTCTCCGGCAGCCTCCAGCCACATGTCAAAGTGTCCTAGAGCAAGACACTGAACCCCAGACGCTTCGATGTGGCTCTCCAATCGTCCTCATGCTTAGGATGGGTTAAATGCAGAGATAGAATTTCACTACATTGTACTGTACGGTATTTCTTTCTTAAAACTTGCTGTAGTCTTCCTCCACAGAGCTGTGAAGGAGGGTCTGGCTAGGTCACATAGCATTCCTGGATGGGAGAAAAACGTGATCCGGTTTGTTGGCATTTCTTTAAACCAATCGCAGTTGTCTTACCTCTTCTCCACAGCTCAATAATTTATTTATTCATTATATTGTAAACCTAATGTATTTGACCAAATGTCTATATCATGTAATGAAAGTAAGTTATTACCACATAACACCATGAGAACAGCTTGCATGTTTCATAGCACCCCCCTCGTTCCAGTACCTTTCAGATCTCAAACCATTCCACAGTGTCACACCACTGTGTGAAATGCAGTCGTGCAAACAGCTAGTCTTGAAATTTAACTCCTCCTTTTAATTATAACCCCCCACTCTATACAGAAATAATCTTCTGAATATTACTTGGATGTAGTTTGTGTCTCACCTCATACATGACTGGTTCAACTTGATATTCAACGGGTCTATGAACTTTAATGCACGGCCCAATAGGATGGCCACGGAGGGTAACTGGTTCAAGTCCCCGTATGGACCAAAAAGTAGGGAGTGTGGATTGGTTGCTGGAGAGTAGCCACTTCACCTCCTGGGCGCTGCCAGGTGCTGTTGAGCAAGGCACCGTACCCCCCCACCCGCTCAGGGCGCTGGTTTGGCTGGCAGCCCACTCACTCTGACATCTCTCCATTAGTGCATGTATAGATCCTGTGTGTGTGTGTGTGTGTGTGTGTGTGTGTGTGTGTGTGTGTGTGTGTGTTTCTACTAACAAAGTGTGGACACAGAGTGTAAATTGTCATTTCCCCATTGGGGATCAATAAACAGATTAAAATTCAAATCAATCCTAATTCACTGTTGCCTTTCTTATGTCCCATTAAATGCACACTTTAAATTGCTGCAAACCTCCCTTCCTGGAAAGCAGTGTATCTTCACATGTATAGCACTCACATGCCCATGCTGTTATTAGTTCCTTCTTCCTACTGAGCCACGCCTACTTCAAACCTCTGATAAGAGTCTCATGTGATGTGAAATAAACCAAACACATGTTCAAACTTTGGCAGAGCATTCATGCATCTCTCAAAGAAAGAAGCTGGGCCTTTATAGGAGCAATGAATGAATTCCAGTGCACAGACTCATAAGCAATGGATAGAAATCTGTAAAAGAGATTAAAAAATATATAATTATACAATAATAATAAGTAAGCTACAATAGTAAGAATCCAATATGAACACATGCACTTACATTTGCTCTGCGTGGTTGCTGACCAGGTTAAGTAACAGACTATGTAACCATAGATGAAGGAGGCCGTTCATGCCTCGTCTCCACTCCCCACCCGGACAGTGTTGCAAAGCACCTGACTCCCCCCCCAGCATAAATCACTTTATTATCAAACTGGGGGGAAAAGCACTAAGTCTACAAAGAATGCTAATGATGTCTAAGCCAGATCAAGCATTCATAAAACAGACCGTTTTTTTCTTGTGCCTTTGAACTACAAGTGAATTTACATGGCGAATTGGACACACACACACACACACAAGGGAGTTTACTACAGCCCCAGACACTATGAGGAATGTGTAGACACCTGTGCCTGACTGAATGGGGGTCTTAAGAACCCCTACACCTCCATCACCTTTTTTTCACAGCTAGTGAGGGAGGCACAGCCGTCATAATGCTCGAGCCCCGCTGATCACACACTGCACAGAGGTAATTATGGGGGATTTCTTTAATCCCATACAGATACAGGGTTAACAGTGATGTCCAACATCAATACACTCCACCTCCATTCTGCTACAACATTTGTACCATTTATAATAAAAGGGATTCTCAAAGAAATCAAAAAAAGAAAATCTGATTAAATTTTGGCTAAAGCTCCGCCTGGTGAAAAGAGGGAACACAACCCAAATAAACCTCTGACCTAGATTGGAAAATAAAACAGCTTTATGAGGAAATGAGCAGGTTAACCCTTTCCGAACTCATTACATTTAAACAATAACCTTAATCTAGACTACATCTGATAAAGATTTATGAAGCAAAAAAAATCAGAGATATAGATGTTATTTTGAAATGATTAGTAACACTGCTTGCATCAATTTGTCACGCTTGTTTTTCCTAAAACCTTTCAGATCTAGCTCTCGCCTAAAGAACATTACATTGTTTCAAATATTGTCATTGAAAGCATTTGTGCACAAGTCTTGACATTGTTATGTAACTGATTTGCTTTTAAATTATTTTAGATCATTACATTCCACAGACAACACGCAGATAAACACACGCACGCACAGGCACATACACACGCACACACGCACACACATACACGCACACACATGCACGCACGCACGCACGCAATCACTCCAGCAAAAACAAATTTCATCAGGCTTCAGTGTTTTTTCATTTGAATTTATTAACAGAAATGTATTAACATTTATTATGCAGGAATGAGACCTTCTGTGAATACATGGCACAATCATATTATATACATTCCTTAAGGAGACGGTGCACAAACATGGTGGCGGGAGGTGTAAATACGGGAATCTTAAAATGACCCGTCAGTGGGCTCTGACTGACATGAGCCGGGGGGGGGGGCAACACTGACTTTGAGTTAAAAATGTAGTTTTTTTATAAAGAAACATGGCTCTTAACCAAGAAACAAAAAGTAATACTACCGTTTCGTCATACATCAATTTCTATATACAATCTAGGGACAGGTAATTCACACAAACCAGAGGGAGAAATCTACCACAGTGCTAGGCTGGAGCCTTTTTCTAACTGTAACAATATACATTATTCCCATGTAAGACAACAATGACATGTGCAGCTGATCACCCCACTTTATTTTAAAGAAACTAAATTCGAGTGAACCTTCCTCTCTTTAGCTTATAATGCTTTTGAAGCTCATTGCACATTTTCCCCCCACAGACGTTTGTGTCTTAGTAGAATGCCTGTATGAATGTGTGTATTAATAGGTGAGATTAATGCAGTCTCTCTCTGTGGCAGCTCTTCCGCGACTTGTCGTTCTATCTATAATGGTCGGTGTTCAGTGTCCTGTTAAGTAGTCCTGGGTGGAGTCCGAAGCAAAGGAGTCGGCGTCCTCGTTGTCTGAGTCTTCACTGCTGTCGTCAGCGGCGGGCTCCCCAGACAGGGCGATGCGCGCGTAATCGTCGGTGTCAATGGACTTGCAGAAGTGAATGGCGTATTTCAGCTTCTCCTCCAGTACCTGTTTACACGAGTACCTGGGCAGCTTCAGCAGGAAGAAACACGTGTAGGACTCCGGCAGGAAGTGGTCCGGGGGGTTGTACTTATCCAGCACCTAGGAACACAAAGATGATGTTCTTTGGTCTTCCAATCAGGTCCATATAAAGCTGGATTTATGCATCACTTAGAGGTGAGTAACTGTTTACATGTATTACATGTATCCATTTGTATTACAAAGGGGTGAACGAATTGTAACACATAAGTAAATCTTGCTAAAATGGACACTTGCCTACTAGCTACTGTGTCTAGCAGAAGTGGAAGCGTGAAAGAAGTAAAAACAGCCTCCTGCACGCACAATCCACTGTCTAAACTATTCCATTTTTAGATTATAGGTTTACGCAATCGTGCATCAAAATATTTTAAAGACTTTATAATACCTTCCTTAGCGTGACTTATGGTTGTGCGGAGTCTCCACCCAGAGCTTTTGTGGCCTAAAGTCTATAGTTGTGTGTTGGTGTGTGCGTCGCTCTCTTTAGGAGAATAGCACGGCCGGCGTGTGTGTGTGTGTGTGTATGTGTGTGTGTGTGTGTGTGTGTGTGTGTGTGTGTGTGTGTGTGTGTGTGTGTGTGTGTGTGGTCAGTGCAGGTCAGCGTAAGTTTGTGTCTCCACGTACCTACGTACGTAGCAAAGGCGTGGATTTTACGCAGAAGCATAAATCATGTTTTAAGCTTTTTTAAGGATTAATTAAGGGCTCTTTAAGACTTTTATCAAGACCTGCAGTAAGTTCTTCACTTCTTACCTGCACAACAAAATCCCGCCCACGGAAGTCAGCAATGGTGCGTGGGAGACGCGTGCGCCCCCAGACAAACCTCAGGAAAAGAGACCTCTCTGTGTTGGAGAAGGACTCCATCACTTCCCAGAACCACTGGATGAGCGACGATGTTGGCTCCACTCCCTTATAAGTGGCCACTGATTTCAGCAGGTGGAGAGGGATGTCCGGGCTTCCACACACCTAGTAAGTATGTAAGTAAAGTTTATTCATATGGCGCTCATCACAGACAGAGGCACAAAGTGCTTCCCAGGCCAAATAAAGAAAGAAATACATGGACAAATGTACAGTCAAACCAGCACACAGTCGAGGCGGAGGAGAAAACTGCTCTCACTAACCATCGTTTCAAGTTCATAACCGGTGAAAAGTGAAAGCAAGGGAACGGGAACTACTCGAGCCATTCCCTCACGCACAGCAGAGACCTGCTCATCGAACTCGTGGAGCCTGGAGGGGGGTTTCAAACAACAGAAAAAGGTGAAGACAAGCACAAATTGTAAAGTTTACGTTTTCCTTCATTCAGCGGGTCTCTCACCTGTAGTTAATTGCCAGGCGGACATATTCTGCTCGGTTCTCCAGGGTGATGTGGGAGAACTTGGAGCTGAGCTGGATGTCCTGGCCGCTGGCGTTGGGCACGGTGAAGGGCAGGGTCATGGCCTCGAACTCCTCCGCTGTGGCCTCGTTGTCGCGGATGTACATCAAGCCAGGAATAAAATCCTTATCAACCTGGAAGACACAGAGCAGACCACCGCTTAATATTATAGCCATTGCAGAGTTGGGGAAGTGACTCAGGAAGGGTAATAAAACCATCTGGAGTTGCCAGACCTTCCTCCACAGCCATGCAAAGGAGGGTCTGGCGAGTCCACATAGCATTCTGTGATGGGAGAAAAGTGCTCTGGATTATTGGCATTTCTTTAACCCCTTGTGTTGTCTTCCCGTCAACCATGAAAAAAACTTTTTTTCAACATTATTATCGCTTTTCTGACATTTGTCACTTTTTTCAATTTTGTGGGTGCCTTTTTGAGTTTTTTGTGTTTTTAATGTTGACATTTTCAGCATTTATTTTGACGGCCCACTTTTTCTAACAAATGTTTGTTTGTTTTTTACTAAAAATTGGTTAAATTTGACCCGAGGACAACATGAGGGTTAAACCAATCACAATCATCTTGAGCGGTGCTAATGTTAGCTTGAGATCTGAGGAGCAGTGAACCATAGTCATCATAAATCCACCGGATGTTAGAAAGGAACACAAAGAAGCGGAGGTGAAATGAGGGACATCCAGCAGAGTTTCCAGCAGCATCTAACTATCCCGGAAATGTAATGTCGTCGATACAGTCTGCACGTGCGCTGTATTACGACAAGCGCCCACGCCACATGGTCACATAAGAAATCCTACCTACAAGAAAAAAAAGAATCACATTCTGGTAGCACAGTGTCACTTGGATTAATACCTCTAAAGTAATTACTGTTTTGGAAATTGTAATCCCTTACACTACTCGTTACTGGGGAAAGTAATATTATTACAGTAATACATTACTGTCCATTTGTGTCCATTTCACCTGGAGGATGCATTCCTCACTGTGTGCGTGCATATTTACATGTGAGTGCACTCATGCCCTCGTGCTCACATGATTCTACTCCGTCTTGCTGGATTCATTTCCCATCTAACCTTTCTAATACCTTAAAGGCAAAACCGCAAAAAACAAGAGCAGCTTTGTGAAGGGAAAGGGCCTTTTTCCCCACTCTAATATTCTCTCAATGATGGTTCAGGAGCTCATGATCACAGCGTGAGGGCAGTGTGAGTGGCCATCTCTTAAACAAAAGCTGAGATGGTGGCTCTTGACTTCCTTTCCTAAAATGACTACAGATTTGAACCTTTCTGAAGAGCAGGTCCTGTATGAGCTTACAGTGACGTTTCTCCCTGCGGAACTCAGTGGAGCTGGCAGCTGATGGGCTTAGGGTTTAATCTGAGGAGGAATGTATAGGAATGTGTTCTTTTCGCAGGTTAAAAGGCAGATCACAAGGGCTTGGACTGTTTTATATTGACTGACAAAGAGAGGCATTCCTTCTCATAAATGGTGGCGGAGGTGGTAGTTCAGCTAAAGAAGAAAAAAAGTGCATTGGGACTTAGAGGAAACGTAATTTAAAATACTGTTTAACAAACAAACTCATAACTAAGGAGGTGCATGTGTGCGAGATTAGTTCATTAGAAGTCTTGTATTGCCACACCTGTCTGAGTAGTCCACATAACATTCCGGATTAGGAGAAAACACTCTGGTTTTTCGCCATTTCTTTAAACCAATCACAAACGTTTTGAGTGGTGCTGAGCGCCGGGTGTAAAACGGCCTTGGGAAGGAACTTGATTTGGTGGAACACGTGCACGCAGAGAGGCGAGCTCTGAAATTAAAATGACTGTATGGAATGTGGTGAGAACTTTACTTAGAAAACAAGAGAAATATAATTTGATTATCAGTCTTAGCTCTGAGGATGTTTCTCGAATTGACCTGAGTTTAAAACGCCAACACAAAGAAAGCGGAAGGTGAGCGACATCCGGCAAAACCTCCAGCGGCACCTGAACTATCCCGTTAATGAAATGTTGATAAAGACTAGTTCATTAGCATAACTGAAACCTAAAAAATGACAACTGGATTACAGGCTTAACATTAAGAAACGCAACCGGACCAGACACGAAGATGTTCATAATGTAAGTTCTGGGGCCAGGACGGGGAATTATAATGGTCTCCAGTTTGGAGTTAATAAGCTGCAATTCAAGTTCACTTTAATTCAATTAAGGCAAGACACATCAGTGGTATCAGGCTTCATCAGGATATACAGTTGCATATCATCCACATAACATTTTGACAGTCATAGGTGTAATAGAAGATGTTCCCCTGGGCAGAGAGCGTGAGGACCCCGAGCACGCTGTTGGAACTACTAAACCGTCACTATGCCAAAACATACACAAAACAACAAGCTAACCCAGTAGTTGACCACGTTTTCTTAGTCATTTATCGTCATATTAACACTTAACACTTAACACTGTCATGTAGGGGGTGGCAGTAGCTCAGGTCTCTGGTTCAAATCCTCGTATGGACCCAAAAAGTTGGGAGCGTGGATTGGTGGCTGGAGAGATGCCAGTTCACCTTCTGGGCACTGCCAGGTGCCCTTGAGCAAGGCACCGTACCCCCTCGACCGCTCAGGGCGCTGGTTCAACTGGCAGCCCACTCACTCTGACATCTCTCCATGTATAGTGCATGTATAGGTCCTGAGCATGTGTGTGTATTTCAGGCCTGTGTGTGTGAGTACTAATGAGGACTGAGGACTAATAAACAAATGATCTTATCCTAAAATTATCTTATCTTATGTACAGGTGCTACAAATTAAAAACTGATACACAGTGGCGTATGCCAGATGACTCTTGTTGACTAATAGGTCTAATGTTTAAATCACTTATAAAGTGATTCAGATCATCTTATTTATATTTAAGAGTGTTTTTACAGGAGACCCATTGTTTGAAAAGTTACATTCACTCAAAAAATCCTCATCAGTGTGTACTACCTACACACTGTGGGCACCATGGTGTACAGAGGAGCAAGGCTGTGTACGTACCTCACTGAGGTCAGCAATGGTCAGGTTCATGCCAGCCAGCTGTTTCCATACCGGCTCTGCCAGATTCAGACTAAGAGGGCTTCCGGTTCGGATTGCAATGCCCAGGAGCACTCCTGCAGACACAGCAAGGCAGAGCATATTACTCACAGATCAACAAAGAACAATCGTCTAACGCTGTTCTGTGAAAAATGTGTGCAGCAACAACGAAAAAAGCAGATATACCTGTAACGAATGAAGCATGGTCAACAATTCAAGCCCGGTGTTTATCAGCAAAAATGCACATGAAGCATTTGCGCATTTTAAAACAAATATACATATTTTCTTTTGTTTATTTAGGATTAACACCCCAAAAGACACGACTGGGAGATTAACTGGATTATACCTAGGAAGCGGAACATGCTCATGTGAAGAGCGGACTTGGCTGCAGGGTTCAGCAGGAAACAGTCCCTGTTGGCGCCCGACTCGTCGCGGCCGTTAGGGGTGACGATGAGCAGAGGAGTCAGGGCATTCTGCAGCTCCTCACACATTTCGGCGATGGACTCGCTGTAGCCCCCGCCACAGTCGTCCACAGACTCCCCTGAAAAACAAAAACGTTGAGGGGGAGTAAATACACATAGCCCTGTTTTGCTGTTAATTTACTTTTAAAGACTAATACATCAGAGACATTAGGGCAGGGGTGGGCATGACAGTGTTAACACCTACCCACAAATTTGACCTTCCACACTCGATGAGGGAGCAGCAGGCTGTCTGGGCTGAACGAACTCATTTTGGCACACATCTGACCAAATACAGACTTGGTTCCGTCGGGACCTGCCAGGCCTCCTTTGCTACGGGAACGCTTCACCTACCGGGTGAAGAAGAAAAAGAGATTAGGGTTTGATTTGTTTCTGTTTTTGTGCTTAATAACTTCCTTCTAGCTTGAGAGGCTGTACTTGATGAGCATGAATTCCTGGATATGACAGCTCTCTGTATCACGGATACAACCGGAGATACATGGGGGGTGGCTCAACTGAGTCTATGTGGAGTAAAGTCTAAAACTTAGTCCAGGAACCTCTGCAGACAGAGAAAAACGGGAGGGTGTTACGTTTTCCTTGCAGCCTCTCAGTCTCTGACCTGTCTGACCTTTCTACATCAGCTCCAAAATCACACATCACACCCCGGGTCACACAATCTGCGATTTGCACAGATTTAGCGGCGTCATTTAGGCCTGCATGGCAGTTAACCCTTTAAAATGTGTGTTGTTTGCATGCATTTCCTACAGTACCTGAATCCTGTTGAGCTCCACCACAGGTCCATGCTGTCTATCCCTCACCATCGTGGCTTGAACCACCTTCCTGAAAGCTGCTTCCTATTCACAGACAACAAAAATGGTTTCAACAGAGAAATAATACTTTTTTGTGCAGAGACAATATTTATATTTAATATTAATAATATTTGTATTAAAAAAAATAATAATCTGGGATTAAAACTGATGCTATCTGACCTTGCCCTGGGAGATGAGGATGCCCCTGAGTGTGTCGAAGCCCACAGAGGGTCCGTGGCCCGTCTGACCCAGTCGACCCTCCAGGTCAAACATCGGTATACACGGGCAGAAGAGCTCGGAAATGTGATGCAGCAGCAGCAGCCTGTTCCTCAGAGCCATGATGGGAATTTCCTGCAGGTGGTTGTACTCCATGGGAACCTATAACACACCACATAGACAGTCAGAGATTGACAACATGAGTGACATTTGAAGGTCGGCAAGTGACTTTGTTGTAATAATGCTTATGTCTGCAACGCAGTACTGCCCTCTAATGGAACATATGGACAGAGAAGTCATTTTCCAATATATAAAGAAGTACTTCACCGCTGGAGAGAGGGTCTTTTACTAAAAGGCTGTCAATGCACTAAAATGGCACAACATTGATTTTTTATTTAATTTAATTGGTGCTACATGGCCAGAGAAAACAAAGAAAATGGGTTTGTGGTATTCCATTTTGCTGAAAAGGTAGAAAACCCCTGCTGGTGGGTGACGTGATGCCTGCACAGAATCAATATGGTGGCTGGGTGGTAACCAATTATCTCGTATTACAGTTAAATGGTAAGGTAAAATGTCTTTCAGAAAGCCTTTCTTTGGCAAGAAATATTCAATGAAGTAATAGAGTCTTGGTTTACATCTGATCCGCGCAGTGTTTTTTCAGCCTCCCTTTTCACAATACAGGGAACAGTATGGCACCAACTTCCTGTTTACAAGCTCTTGTACTACTGCCAAACAATGGCCTAAAATACGTTTATGAAAACATTTTAGGCAAGAAATAGACAATACAGATACAGAATCTTGTTTTTTTTTTATCAGCACTGTCTAGGTTTACAGTTTAATCTGAATTCTGCCTGTAATCTGAGTTTGAGTGAGGGAGAGAGACACAGCTCTTTCTCTTGACCCACTTCTCTAATCTTTGTGTATGTAAATTGAAGTAAAATCTGTAGTATCAACAGCCCTAAGAGCCAGCAAGCTTTTTGCTGGCCTGTGAGCATGAAGATCTGGGCGCTGGTAAGATGAAGAAAAGTTTAACATAGTTCATTTACACTGACTACCAACATTAGTATGATGCAAAGTTAATTGTAAACCAGCACCTTTTTCTTTTTCTTTTTAAACAAGTACAGTACCTGTGCGGGCAGTTTCCCAGCGTTGGTGGGCTTGCTGGTTGACCAGGCGAGGGTGTGAGCAGACCCACAGGCCACCCTGTTGATCTTCTTGCCCTGCAGCGCAGCCACCAGCCGTGGCCTCTGGATGGCATTAGTGGTCCCGTCTCCAAGTTGGCCCTCATCATTGTCACCCCATGTGTACACCTCTCCTGAGTCAAACACAACAACAAAGCCTTTTTGTAAAGCTGCAGTCCATCCCGATTTGGCTCAACTGTTGGGATTCAAAGATACCAACTGGCAAGATGGCAAAGACAACATGTACCATAAACTGATCTGAAATGAACTGACAAATACAGGTATACAAAATAATGTCAGGGAGCATACAGTACCGGTCAAAGGTTTGACACACTTTCCCGTTCACTTGTATGAGAAAAAGTGTCCAAACTTTTGACTGGTACTGTATATTAATAGGAGGATTATCCATGACATGGCCAATCCTACCATCCTCTGTGCAGCACACACAGTGCAGTGACCCAGTGGCGATGGCGATGACTTTCTTTCCTTGTAGCCCCTGAACCTGTCGGGGTCGTCGAACGTGGTCGTCAGAGCCATGGCCCAGCCGATGATAGTCCCCTTTCCCCCTAAGAATAACATGAAACATGTGGTATACACAACTGAGCCATTTCTAACAACAAGAGTGATACAAGAGGCCGTGACAGATCCTCTACTCTGTGCTGTACGTACCATGTGTACACTGCCCCAGGCTTAGTAAGAGCCACAGAAAACTGAGAGCCACATTCCACTTTGACCACCCCGAGGCCAGTGAGAGAGTCAATCTGAAAACAAGAAATTAATCTGTCAACCATTTGAAGGACCATTATGAAAAACACCTCCAATCTCTTAGAGTATGCCACTTGCCCTGCAACAATGAGCATTCATTGTGAGTCAAGGATGCGATCTTGTTGAGTGAGGTTATGTGTATGTATATGCACTATGATCATCCATTTAAAAACCAAACCCCTCCTGTTCCACTGAAACAGAATGGGACGAATCTAAGAGATGTACAAATGGAAATGGAAATTAATAAAATTTGATATTTTTTCTTTCTTTTTTTAAGCTTTTAAAACTTGTTTGCTTAGCATGTAGCATTAAACATACTGTGGTCCCTTCCTGTATAACTAGGGGGAAAAGGCAAGAAGAAAGTGATGCTCCAGTGCACACCGCTGTGTAAATGGTCTTACCTTCATTGGAATTTTGCAGCCGTCACTGCCTCCCCGGCCCAATTTGCCGTAGTCCCCGTCTCCCCAGGACCAGACCATGTCGTCGTCTGTTAGACACAGTGTCTGGGCATCCCCACTACCGCAGGCTACATCAATGACCCTGTGACCCTGTAGTGCATCCACCTGGATAAACCACACAGACACAGACATCAGCTTTGGCCCACCGTGACTGTCTGGGAAACTTGTCAGACTGAGGCAGAGTAACTGGTCGGATTCCTGTCCAAACACCGAGACATAAATGCTGCGGAAACATTTTGGGTTGACAGGTATTTTTCTAGCCTTTTCAGTGTACTGACCTTGCTGTGGACTCACTATATGTATACAGTACTGTATTTTGAGTTGCGTGAGAAACTGAGCTAAATGATGACTGACCAGCTTGGGTTTGAGTTGGTCCTCGCTGTCTCCATGGCCCAGTCGTCCGTAGCGACCCTTGCCCCAGGTGAAGAGCTCTCCACTGGCAGTGATGCAGGCACTGTGTGCCCCTCCTGCTGCAATATCCACCACTTCCACGCCCCTCAGAGACTCGATTACACGAGGACGATCACAGGGACTAAAGTCAAGAGGAGTCATTGTTACTCTAAAAAACACAACCCTATACCATCAATTCTTACAGTTGCATGATTTATATTGACATTGTGTATGTTTTGAAGCGATAATGGAAGATGCAAATAGAATATGTTATCTTTGATTCAATCTCGACCTTCTGTTGCCATGGCCAAGTTTTCCATCCTCTGCCTCTCCCCATGAGTAGACTTCTCCTTCAGAGGACAGCGCCAGGCAGTGCTTCCCTCCAGAGTTTACAGCCACTTTCCTAATGAAGACATGTTGGATGGACTCCAGCAGAGTGGGGGTGGACACAGACTCCGTGCCTCCGATACCCAATCTGCCCCCAGCTCCATATCCGGTTGCGTACAACTGAGGATCAAGACAGAATATGTATTAGTATGACAATTTATTACATTTTTCTGGAAGTCATCAGATCAACAATATTGATCAATAATTGTTGTAGTGTGCATCCTACACAGGTTGATTAAAAACTGCAGCTTGTGATAAAAGGAGAGACAGACCTTTCCATCAGCAGTGACAGCAAACAGAGTCTGCTCCCCGCCGATAAGCTGCACCGGGCGCAGTGTGGCAAGGGCTTCAGTGGGAGTGGGCACTTTGACCTTTGCCCCCTCAATGCCCCCCAGCTGACCTCTGTGGTTGTGGCCCCAGCCGTAGATGGTGCCGCTCCCCCCAGCAGAGAGGGTCCAGTCATCTGGTCTGCGGTTCATCCACTGTACTAGCTGCTCGTCGTGCTCGCGCTTAAACAAGTCGTGACTCTCATGGAGACCATTCATGCTTTCATGATCGGCCATAAGCTCACAAATTTTCTTTGTAACCTTCAAAGGGACAGGAATAATGGAGGAAAATGGATTAAGAACATTCTTATGTCAATGTGTGACGAAGAAAAGTGAAGGCTAGCGCAGACAGCACAGCCTGGCACACTCACCTCATCCAGGAAAGCTCTTGGTAGAGAGGTTCTCTTGTCTAGAGCTACAGCGACTCTGGAGGCCGTGCAGTATCGGCGGAACCAGGCCCACTTATGGGTCTCTGCACAGCAGGGTAAGGTATCCAGCTCAAGGTCGCAGGCAAGAGCAACCAAGACCTAAACAAAATGTTTACAAAATTTGCCTTGGTCTAAAAAAGTCCAATACACTCTCAACCTATGGTGCCATTGTGTTGGTAGGGAAACAATTGAGCAAACAAATGAGCAAACCTTGAAAAATGGACTGTGAAGCAGCTGCTTTCCTCCCCTGACAATGGGGTCCTCGTACTCATATTGCCTCTGCAGAGCCTCTGGTAGCCCTTTGACTAGAGCAGCCAGCGCACTGCCGGTGAAACTCTGGAAGCAAATAGGTCATCAGTCAATTTCATCATTATTAAAAAAAACACAGGCCCCCTTTTACTAAATTAGGGACTGCATTGAAAATAAAGAGTTACAAATCATGTGAACATCAACCAAATAAAAATAAAGAACAGAATAACAATTGAAAAGAGCGATGCCATTGTGTAGCCAATTTACTTTTGCCATGGTACCTGAATTTGTTTTCTTTGTAAATTTGTGTGTAACTGAGATTGATGCTGCACACAAATATTACAAAGAAAACAAATGCAGGTACCATGGCAAAACTAAATTGATTAATAACCTAATTATATCAGCTTGTACACAGTAAGTGACCAAATATGAAATAAACACTGAAAAGTGCCACACGTAGGTGAAATACACATTTTGAAACCAAATGGTATAATACCAGCCATGTTCCAATCAGAAATCCATTACTGCAATATGTTGTCCATATGACATGGTAATAATTATATAAATTAATATTATTATTAATATTTCAGTTAGGCTGTTTAGCAAGTATCATTCATCTGTGGGTTCATACTGTACTCACCATAGAGCGAGCCTCGCCCTCACTGTCACCCAGCAGCCTGTTTATGTTGATGGACTGACCGTACTCTGTGGTCAGAAGCTTCCGTAGTCTCTGCAGAGCCCACATCCTGTGTCCAGCAGCTGGACAAAATCAAATGCAACATGAATACGTATTTTACCTCATGTCTATGGTAAAGCCATTGCATGGTGAATCAGGACAATCATACTGTACCTAGTGCACTAAGCTGGGCACAGGCAGCAAGGGAAGCAGCTAGGCGAGGCACAATGCTCCTGTTGGAGGCAAAGCTGAGCCTGAAGTCCAGCAGACAGGTGACCAAGTCCATGGAGGGGCAGGACAAGATAGAGCGATCAGACAGCAAGTCTTTGGGACCTGATCAAAGACACGAAAAAGAATCAGTGCCTAGGCAGTCGGTTTATGTGCCAGTGCAGTGGTAAAATTATTCTAGGATTTCAGAAACATACCCTGTCAAATGACATATGAATTGTGTGTGAGGGGTTTATTAATGCCAATGTTTTTTTGTTTTTTTTGTTTTTACTGGTCACTCTATTTAGTTTAACATCTGGTAAATAACAAAACTAGTTTCAGCAGCATTTTGTAAGTGTTGGATGCGGCTCACCAGCAGCAGGCATGATGGGATAGACAGTGAAGCGCCAGCCCCAGCCGTTAACCGAGCCATCACTGGTGAATTTCCATTTGAGTTCATCTCCTGGGATCCTTAACTCACTGGACCAGTCAGACCACTCCCGACCTGAAACACACCCAGCATGACATCACATCCATTTTTAATTCATTGGCATACACACACAATGACATTAAAGCTTCACAGTCTCCCTCTCATCACCTGATCTGACAGAGACAATCCTATTGGCTCCATCCATGATTGTCAACGGGTCGTGGCGTCGCTCAGTTGAACATTGTCGGTCAAACTCTATCCTCAGACCCTCAGCACCTATAAAACAAAACAAGACCTCAAACATCATCCTGAAGAATGTTGCTCTAGGTAAAAACATTTACCCGATGTCAAACTAAGGTAAAAAATAAAGAGTGTCTCGTTTTTCCCTCTTTTACCTGGGATCTTCACAGTACCACTTGTAGAGGTGTCATCTGTGTAAGGATGGCTGCTCTCCACAACAACTGGCTGGGACGACAGACGGCCACTCTGTGAGTCAGTGGCAACGTCCTCTAACTCAGTGACACACAACTCCAGCAGCATATCAGCAACCTGCACACACCGGAGACCCGAAGGTTTCAAATGTTACAAGATCCAATGAATCACATGCCTGCATGGAATCAATAAGAGAATGCAGTAAATCACCTGTGGATACGCTGTGCCCATGCCAGACAGCACGGCGGACAGCACCTCCTTGCCTTTCTCCCCAGAGCGACAAGACACCGCCAGTTTGAGCAGGTCCACCATCACACGTGTATCATCAGGCACAAGCAGACTCGTGAACTCATCAAGGTACTGAGGCTCTGGACCAACCACTTTACTCTGGTTCTCAGAGTCCTAAAGATAGACATATTACAAGAAAATGGCGGAGTAAGGTACATGTGACTATTTATGGCTTCACCAAATACTAGGGGTTGGAGGAAAAAAATTGTACCATGATTTTTTTTTCTCCTATAATCAATATTTAGGGCCCGAGTGCCAACAGCAGCGAAGGCCTTATTGAAACTGAAGAAATTATTATTTTTCTTATTATTATTATTATTTTTTTAATCAAAATTCACCTGAATATTTTCTGTTTATACAGTACTGCTGACGGTGACTGCATCACATCTGTTTCCAATACAACAAAGCGAAAGCAGCAAATGCAGAAAATCCACGTTGTGTGCTTCTTTACAAATGAAATAAATGTCAACTGACTGACTAACTGGCATGGCTGTGCATTCTCTTTAGAAATAATTAGTTTTTTGAAATGTCGCATGATATATTGTCTCTGGAAGTGTTTAATTCAACCTTCGTTTTTGTTAAAGAAGAAAAAACTAAGAAGAAAATCGCAATACTCAATACTGTCAAATCACAATACTTCTAGAATTGCAATAATGAAAATCACAATACAAATTGATATATGTAGCATATGGTCCCAGCCCTAGAAAACATGTATGCTCAGTTAGTCAGACTAACCTCTTTTGTCTTAGTCATGGTTTCAGCTATGATGCTGGCTGCTCCGGGGTCATCGGTGACGGGGATGAAAGGACGCGAGGAGGCACCAGAAGCAGAGGGAGTCATAACTGAAGATGGGGTGATGGCATCTTCTGATGAGGGAGCCTACTCACACACAAAATTCACATGGTTGTATTCAAACATTTAAATTATTTTCTAAAACAAAAAAATAAAAAAACTACATCACATTAAGAAACTTTTGTTCACAACATAGGGCCTTGAAGTGGTCTGCTCTCTCTGAGTGCCCTTCTAGTTAAACTTTGATATTATTTTATTTTTTAGTGCTATAGTGATTATATTATAGCCTGTATTAATTCTTAATTGCTGGAAAACCAAAGCAGCCAGGAAAGAAATATTAAGGGTTAAAACGCAAATACCCAAAATAAAAATCGAGAAAAGGTTTTAATTATGATCAAAGCCTTGTGAGAGTTTTTGGTGTTTCCAAGTAGGACACTATAATATAGTTTGCTGATGGTTGCATCTGCACAACTGGTAAATATGATTTTATAGTAAATCAGCACAAAATGCAGTTGAGGCAGTGCTTTTACAAGAAAAAAAACTGAATGGCATAGAAACACCTTAACTGACTTTATTACACATATTTTTCAGAGAGTTTGTCAATTAAATTCACAACAATCCGCACCTCTCCCTTCTTGTCTTGCCAGGGATTAGGGCTGACTCGTTCCTCAGTTTCAGGCAGGACAGGAGGACCTTCTTCATCACTCACGCTGGATGAGGATGAAGAGTCTGATGGGGGAACGGGTGAGCTGGAAGGACATTCTGCTGGCAGAATCATGCTGGCTGGCATCAGAGCTACGACCACTGCATCCCTGGGGGAAACACACAACACGTCCTGTCAACAGTTATACCACCCAATGACAATTACCAGTGCCAGTCAGCTGAGGAAGTTATTTAGAGGTCATACACACATTTATCTCCTCCGGTTCATAATGAATGCCTCAGCAGGGCGTCGTTCATCTATAGTTTTAAAATGCACTTTTGCCATTAACGTCCCCAACCAACTACATCATTCACACATCAGACATTAATGATTGTGCCTACTTTAAATCTCGTTATGTTTCTTGTACTTTTGTAACCACTTATACTTGTATATATAGAGATTCTAATTCTTTTTTCTTGACCTTTTTATTCTTCTCAGATATTCGGTATAGATGCCTTTCCCACAAACATGTTGTTGACAGTTTTGGAGATCATTGTTTGTACATCCCATTTCATTTTTAGCTTTTTATTTAAGGGCTGACAGGGTAGTGCAACAAGAAACATTCAAAACATGAGGGGGATGTGGCATGTGACAAAGGTCCTTAGCCTGACTAAGTTGTGTCACAGTTGCATGGTGTGCATCACAGTCTTCTGACTCACCAGGAGAGGATATATTTTAAACCCTGTAGACGACATACCTTGCATACATGATTTGGAGGGCTGACAGGACATGAGACAGAGCCTGCTGTTTTGCTAAGTTGCCATCCAGACTGAGGAGAATCTTGGCCAGCGAGGGTCGATTAGGCTTCATGCTGCTCTGCCCGCTCATCTTGTTGTTTACAGCTGATGAGTCACTGTCTGACTGGACACCTGCAGTGCACAACACCAAAACAGAGACACACACCATTTTGATGTGAAGCCCCTTAAATCAGCACCATCCATTATCAGCCAGTTGTGAAAATGCAGAGCCAGCAGATTCAGGCCTGCAGTCCCAGGCCAACCTGTGCCACCTCTCGCTAAGTCAATTAAGCGCAACAGCTGTCTAGATGGGCAGATGATGAATGTCCATGTATTCTATCTAGTGGTAAGAAAAGCAATAGCTTATGCAACTGTGCATGCATTAGTGTTGCGACTGCAGATTTTTCCTTTTATGTCGTTGACAACATGTCTGAAAAAGATTCTGCTATTATTGTCCTTCAGGTGGCACAGGTTGACCAATGTATAACTGGGCCCATATACAGTGGCTTGAGAAGATTTACATCCCCCAGGCTAAAGTTGATTCAAAAGAGGAATAAAAACACATCATTTGGAAACTGATCTTGACGCCTTAATCCCCCAAAAAATCCAGCCTTTTAAAAGGACACCAATTTTCTTTGTGAAGGGAATTAAAAATAGCCCCCCCCACATCATCACATAGCCTTCAACATACCTAGAGATCGGCATGGGGAACTTTTAATAAGATCATCTCTCAATGCAAATCAAACCAGCCATTAAGCTGACTGAAATAACACCCTGCCAATCTCTAGTTATGGTGAAGGGTATGTGATGATGGGGGTTGTTTTAATTCCAAAGGCCAAGGGAACTTTGTCAGGATCCATAGTATCCTGATCCATGATATAACTGGCCTTTAAAAATAAAAATGTGCCTGCCTCTATGGAAATTTAACAAAAGGGTGTGTATACTTATGACCCCTGTATTTTAAGGAAGCACATGTATTTATTTATAATAATATATTATTAATTCACAAAGAAAATTGGTGAACAGAACATTGATAAAGAACATTAATCTTAAGTCCAAAATATCACTTTTAGCAGTTTGATGGATACAGGTTCTGGTCTGACAATAACAGTCCAGCTCCCCCTTGTGGACAACCTGCATATTGCTAATTAAAGTTCATGAGTACTGTATAATCAGTTCCAAGAGATGCTTTGCATCTACCCAACCCACATTACAATTCCAACCATCAGGCAAGATTTGATGTGACGTGTTAATAGGCTACAAGCAAAGTGAGAATTACCTAAATAGGATGCGCCAAGGGAGTCCCTGGCTGTCTGGAAAAGTACTGGCTCATGAACTGAGGGAGTGGTCACATCCACGGTGGTCCAGGCCACGCTGTGGGAGGAGCCACAGGCCACACGAGTGATCTTCTGTCCCTCCAGACCCTGCACCAGGGTGGGCTTCCTGTTAACTGTGGTTGTGCCGTTCCCCTGCTGTCCATGATCATTGTCGCCCCATGCATACACCTGACAGAGAAACAAGATAGAAAATCATCAACTTTACTTTTCATTCTTTTAGATACACTGCTTAATGTCTAGGAACCTTAAAGATAAGCCACACCAGAAAAAGTCACTCCAAGCACTCAATCTTAACAACCCTGTTAAAGTGGCCAAATATTGAATAGCTGCCTCTCATTATAGGAAGTGATGTGCTTACATTATTAAATTTGATCTGAGGGAAGGTATTATATGAGGGGGAACTGGTTGTGTAACAGTAAAGGTCAGAGTGGCCTGAAAAAGTAAGAGTGAGAATCGATGAATAAAGTCCCACTATACGAGGGGAAATTTCCACATCTGGAACAGTGCCATGGCAGTAAATGAGCCGATTGACTGAACTTTGTGCTCTTGTTTATAAAACTCTGATGGTGGTAGTCAGTACAAACCTGTCCTGTTTCTGTAACAGCCAAACAGTGTAGTGCTCCAACAGCAACATGGACAATCTTTTTGCCCCTCAGTCCCTCCACCATCTGGGGCTTCCGCACATGGACATCGGTGCCATGGCCCAGTCGGAAATAGTCGCCTTTGCCCCTGTTCGGAAACACAAACCGGAAACGCTCATTGGAAAACAAAAGGACCAATAATAAATGATGATGGACAGTTATTGCATCGGTCATCCATCTTACCAGGTCCAAACAACTCCAGATTTAGTTAGAGCCAAGGAGAACTGTGCTCCACATTCAATTTGGCAGACCCCCTGTCCGTTGAGCCTCTCGATGTTCTGGGGGATGTTGCAGCCTTCACTGCCTCCACGACCCAGCTTCCCAAAATCCCCATCACCCCAGGAGAAAACCATCCCTAACACAAATCAAAACATACATTACCAACAGGAAAGAAAACCCATCTATCTAAGCCAAAAGAAAACTTCTAAAGGTTTATATTCAAGATTTCGGACCAAAACATTATGACACAAGCAACACTGGTAATCTCTCAGAACCAAAATCTCAAGTGCTAAAAAGAATGCCTTTAAGTGCATTAAAAGAAATACCTTCATCAGTGAGGGCTAGAGTTTGAGCATCTCTGCTCCCACAAGCCACCTGGATAACACGATGGCCTAGAAGCACCTTTACCTAGATGACAGTGCATGGTCAATTTACACACATTGATTCAAAGCAACAAAACATCATGAACTGTAATCAAGCTCTTATAATATCTCAGCTGAAAAATTACATTCTCAGTGCTTTAAATTTGTAAATGGGCTGTCCTTATCTAGCGCTTTTACATAGTACACATTTACACACGCAGCATCGGGAGCAACTCGGGGTTCAGTGCCTTGCCGATGTGGGACTGAAGGGCCAGGGATCGATCCACCAACCTTCCGATAGGCAGGCGACCACTCTAACACTGAGCCACAGGCGCCCTTTCTGTGATAAAGTCTGTTATTTTGCCCAATACTACACTTAATCATCAGTACTCCTTTGAAGTGAAAAGAGAAAGAGATAGGAGAACTAGACATACCAGTTTTGGTCTCAGCTGAGTAGTGTTGTCTCCATGTCCAAGGCGTCCATATTCCCCCAGACCCCAGCTGTACAGCTCACCGCTGGAGGTGATTGCCGCACTGTGAGAGCTTCCACAGGCGATGTCTCGGATTCGCTTTGTCTTCAGGGCCTCAATCAACCGAGGCTTGTCACAGTTCCTAAGATAAAAAACATACATTTCTTTTTAATGTATACTTTGTATTCATCCCCAGTGGGGAGATTACAATGTTTGCACTGTGCCTTGCTCAAGAGCACATTGGCAGTGCCAAGGAGGTGAACTTTCACTTCTCCAGATACAAGTCCACACTCCGTACTTGGGAACTTGAACCAACAACCCTCCGGTTTCCAACACACCTCCCTACAGACTGAGATACTGCCATCCCTTTTTTATTTTTTATTTATTAATTTAAACACCGTTGCAATGTTATCACACCCTCCGTCCTCCACATTGCCCCCCCTCCCACCTCCTACAGATACAGTATTAGGGGACCACTAAGTCTACTGTAAACTATATTAAAAAAAAACACTATAAAATAAACTTTAGATACAGCATTAGGGGACCACTAAGGTCTATATAGTAGAGACTTCAGATACAGTATTAGGGACCACTAAGGTCTATGTAAAAGCATCCAAAGAGCACTGTGTCACAGGACCTTTAAAGAATACCCAAATGGTAAAAAGGCCGATATGACCAAATGTAAGCAGTGTCTGTGCAAGATAACATACATTCTGCTAAAGTGTCCCAGTTTGCCGTCGTCTCCCTCTCCCCAGGAGAAGACCTTCCCGTCAACAGTCAGGGCCATGGCGTGGCGCCCCCCGGAATGCACAGCGACCTTCTTCACCACGTAGTTACTAAGTGCAGTGATCTGACGGGGGATAGGGATGGTCCCACTGGACAGGCCCAGGCCTAACCTGCCGTTAGTGGCCTCTCCACAAGCGTAAATCTTCCCCTCGACAGTCACTGCAACAGTGACACAATGGTTAAATCCAACATATGTGCATCTTATAGGACAACATAAACTCCAAAAGATGTATCACCCACCTGCAAAGAGGCTTTTGGACCCACCGGCCACTTGCACCACATTGAGTGCAGAGAGAGTTTCAGAGAAGGAGGGCACCTTGATCTGTGAGGGATACCAACAAAACTAATTAAAGAATGCAGCAGCTTTTGAGCTTCACCCACACACTTACCCAAAGGATGTGTCTTGTCCCCTATGCTGTACATTTTCTACAGTGTCACATCCTCAAATGTGCTTCTCAAACAGTAAGCACAAATTGTTACATAATTACAAGACAGAGCACTGGCCTGTGTTCAGTTCTGATACACTGGGTTCACTGGTGGAAAGTTCCAAAGCATAGTACAGTTTTATATTACTACTGCATTTTACTTGAGTATTTCCATTGTATTCTACTTCAAACTTCTACTTCACTACAATTTAAAAACGGGAAATATTGGACTTTTTTACTCCACTACATTAACAGCTATAGTTAATTGTCACTTAAAGTTGAATGTTTTGAATTTTAAATTCAAATGATTAGTCATCTTATAAAGACACATTGTTATAAACTTCTGTAGTAGGTTACATAGTTAAAATGACCTCCATCTTGACCAGCTATGACAACAAAATCCTTACATGTCAATTCAACATTGATAATAATCTAGTAACGTAAAATAACAAACCACTCTAAAAAGGGACCATTCTGCTGCATAAAATACTTTTGTTACTTAAAGTGCATTTTGCTAATAATACCTTTATACTCCCCTGCGATACCAGATAAGCGAATGAAGATGGATGGATCTTTATACTCTTACACAAGTAAAGACGGGAGGTATTTTTACAGCACATTGTTGTTATTTTACTAAAATAAAAGATCTGAATCCTACTTCAATCAATGTTCACTAGAAAAACACTTTTCAATTCATAATATGGGAAGTGTTGTGTACAACTGACTTATTTAGTCAACCCTTTATGGAGAGGATTGAGGCATGTAAACCATAGGCTAGTTTGGAAATGCACTAATTTTGGGTAAATTTATAGTACACAAGCTGCACCTTAGAGCCCTTGAGTCCTCCCAGCTGGTCCTTGTCATTCAGCCCCCAGACAAACACTTTGGTCCTGACGGCGGCTGCAGACTCCAACCCTGACGACTTCTTCCGAGCAAGACTAAAGGACAAAAAAAGACAGTGAGATCCTGGACATGTATTCAATTTATCTAATATATCATATGTATCTAATGTAAGACGTCCACAAGGGACCTACAATCATTACATCTGAGAAAAGTAATTTCGTTAGTTCTGATGGTCACGTTGATTTTAAATTAATTTGGCTTAGGTGGTGCCAAGTCTTACAAAGGAAGGGAAACTGACTCTTAATGTACATGTATGTCATGCACCTGTGAGCATATATACATCAACATCTATTAAGCTATGTCAGCAGATACATGCTCTACATCCTCACTTTACTGGTTCACTTATCAAATTGATTGTCCTGCATCAGTAGAACCCCCTGCCAGATTTACCATGCTTGCTGAAGATGAGGAAAAAATCTACAACCATGCCACACTTTTTGCTTTATGTGTTTGACAATCCAGTACTGAAACATTTATTCCTTGGCCCGTCATACCTCCCAGTGGCAGTTTTGTCATCATCCTCTTCTTCATTGTCAGATGCCAGGAAAGGCACTGTGGCCAGGTCTTCGTCCTCGGCTCTGATGCGTCCAACAATGCCAAGCCCGTGAATCTTGCAGTCTATACCAGAGCTGCGGCACTGCTTGATTGCAATCTCGATGTATCTGTGATACTGAGGGGAAAGACAGCATTGAAGTTATTACAACACCAATCTTTAGGGTATTAATCAATGATTAGAAGTTGATGTCAATTATTAGGTCTGACCCCTATTTTCCACTAGGTGTGTCTGTGCTGTGACCAGACCGCAGCACAGACATGCCCGGTGGAAAAAATGAGTTAGTGAACTAACCTCAGCACAGTCACTCAGGAGAGGGACAGTGGTGTCTGTGGGATTGATGTTAATTGTCTTCAGCTCAATTAAGTTGTTCAAAGAGCTTCCACCTGTATATTAAGAAAAAGAAAACATTACTTATGATGATCAAAACTTAAAAATGTCAAGAACACCATGTTAATGCAAGATTAACTATTTGAAGAGCAAACAGTAGATTCAAAATACAAACTAGGAGGTCAAAAAAACACCCATGTTGGTAAGCTTTTAAAAGAACACTATAAAAATCCACTTGCCTGACACCACCACTAGTGAGGGCATGTAGCTGCTGTCCGCTGGATCCACAGTCATCTTCAGCCTGTGCACCAGAACGTCTGGGAAGAGCTCGAGACGAATCCAGTGCTGTGGAGGAATGAAAGCCAAATTGTGTCAGGAGGTGATGCATTAAACTTTAATAAAGCTAAACTAAATAGACTGTCATGCGGCTTATTGTATGCTATTCAATCTCGTGCCTTTCCCTGCGAGCCGGAGGACTGCCAACACTGATCACTGCAGTCAATGAGACGTGAGGCCTGATTTACGGAGGATGAGACATTGAGGCTCTTGACAGCACGGGACCAGTCGTCAATGAGCATCCCGCGCTGGCTGCTGTGATGCTTCTTGAGCTGTTTTCCTGAGCGGCCGCAGAATGCTGGAGACTGGCCTAAATGTAGGGGAGATAAACAACGGTAAACCTGTTGTTGGACACATAAAAACATTACATACTGCATACTATGTAGGTGAATGTGTGGCCAACCAGGTTCGTTGATTCTGCCAAAGGAATGCCTGGTGTTGTGTTTGCGGGTCTTGAAGCAGTTTTCACAGAAGTCAAAGTCGTCACAGTTCCTGCATTTGAATCTGGGGCCGTTTATGGGAAACATCTGACAGCCATCACACCTGCAGATGAGATAAGCTGCATTTGAACACATTGGGATACATATTTAATTGGGCAGACAGACACCTTAAATATATCCACACCTCACTCCAGGGTGAACACTGGGCACCAGTTCCATTTCAGACAGCAAGCCAGTCCAATGGGACTGCTGAGGGAAGTCTACTATCACATCCTTCCCATTGGCACTAAAAGCTAAAAACAAAACAAAAAAACATGTAGCTCTCTTAGTACAGGAAACAGTGGATTCAACAAAAAGCATCTTTAATTGAGGGGTTTTTATATTATAAATTAAAATTGAAGATGAGTGTATGTAAGTTGACAACCGAGTCCTATTGAATATGTGGTGATGACAAGTGGGGGGTTAAGGATAGGAGGGGATGTGTTCATGTTGTAAATTGTATTTTTTGTATTTTATTTAATACAATATGTTATTGTCAGCAAAACTGTAAATTAAAACAACAAAAAGTATGGTTACTTTTTTTTAAAGATAATTTTGGAGTTTACAGAAAATGTCTTACCTTTCACAACCCCAACACTCCTGTGAGTGACGGAGCCCCATTTGTACTTTGGTGTGGTGACTGTTGGTTTCACCCTCACTTTGTCACCAATCTTTATATGGGAGGGGGAACTTTGTGGTGGGAATCCTAATAAAAAATAAATAATGATAATGACCCCAAAAAACTGTCATTAGGTAAAGAGAAAAAATGCTTCCAAGTTTTTTTTACCAGAATCACTCATTTCTCGTTATCATTTTAAGCATCAGACCACATTAAAACAACTTAAGCTTACCAAGTAGCTCAATGTGGATGTAGCGGACCCAGTACGTTCCTCCTTTTTGCTGCCAGTCACACTGCACATTTAAGTCATGAAGCCCATCTCTGTCCAGCTTGATCACCTTGCCGACATCTCCGTCATACACTTCCTCGTACGTTCTGCAGCACTTTACCATCATCCCCACCTGCAAAGAAATAAGGGATCTGTCTAACGTCTGTCAAATTTCATTAAAAAAAAAAAAACGTCAATAGGCTGCTGCTCTTACTTGAATGTTCTCTCTCACATACACAGCATAATCATCGTTGCTTTGGAAATCTGATCTCCTCTTGAATGTCTGGCTTTCAGTCACCACTGCACCTGGAGGCTGATGTTGCACACAGGCAATGTTACATTAATCATGTCATGAGGAGAATTTGACAGGCTTTGTGACAAGCAACCCAGTCTATTATTGAGTTAGGTATGGCAGAAATGAAAAGAGAAAGTAATGTACCACAGCGAATGTCGGCTCGGCCTCTTCCAGCTCCTCTAGCACCTCCTCATCAGAGTATTCATCTGACACAGTGTCGGCATCTGACACCTCAGTGACATGAATGTCTGGATGGTCCAACAGCCAGCCCACCAGAGCCTCGACACCTGATGTATATGCTCAATTACTCTCCAAAAGTAGATCTCCAATGTTACAATAAATAGTGACACAAATATAGAAGACACGTTGCGGCAGTGAGCTACAGAGTTTTAGTTAGAGTGAAAGTGATGAAAAGTTTTACAAACACGTATTCCTATGTATTCACAAATTTAGTTTTGTGTCATATTAAATTGTACCTGGGACACCAGAGGCGCTGCCTGTAGTTCCAGACAGCGATTTCAAGGCAAACTCAATGTTTTTCCGTGGGAACCCCATCTCCATAAGCTGGAGGACTATGGGTAGTGGAGGTACAGGGGAGGTCTTCTGTTTCTTCTGTTTGGGAGGTCGGACATGTTGTATGGTAACAGGTGTGGTGGCCTCGCTGGAGCTGCTCTCCTCAAACAGCGGAGAGGATGGATGCGCAGATTCCACAGCCAGGTACTGACACACCGCCAGAGCTGCAGCCTACATACACAGTGATAAACAGATTACGCTGAGCTCAAACCGAATACACCAGCTCTACTGTGTGCAATGCTGAACCTAAGAGAGGTTTAGTGACTCACCTCCATCTCTTGCCTGTCAAAAATGGCTTTGATAGGGGAAGGCTGAGTGGCAGCAGACAGCAGCTGCTGCAGGAGGATCAATGGAGGCAGCGGACCCTCAGGGGACAAGTCTCCCACATCAGGAGATGACACCACTGGATCCTCTGCACAAAAATTAAAAAAGTGAGATGTGTCATGAAAAAGTCTAGACAGAAAAACTAGGTAACAGCAAAATGCTGCCTCAAACTTCTACTGTGAACAACTCAGTTTACATCCACACCCTAGTCTCAGGGAAATCTCCAAAGTGTGCAAGATAATCAGACTGGTTTATTAGGCACTTCCACGCAGTAGCTGCTGTTCTGTATCCAAATCATTTGTACTAATTGTGCAAACAAGACCAAATGTTCACCCAGTCCACCCACCCACACCAAAATAATAATTTATATCTCAATACAAAACCAAAATGATACAATAAATGCAGTTAAATATAACTGGATATGAAGTCCTATGAAAACAAGCCATAAATAGTGTTTTTACAACGCTGAACTGGACTTAGCAGCAATTGTTTTCCATAAAGACTGTCCAAACCAACTTTCAAGACTCAAAAACACATCCTTTCACTGGGTGAGGTCTTACCACTGGGGTTGGGTCCTAGGTCCACAACTGCCGCCTGGGAGAGAATCTGCCTGAGTTTGTCCTGATGAGAGAGCAGAGCCCGTCCTGCCTTTAAAATATAAAGCCTCAGCTGCTGGCACCGCAGCAAATGGATGTCCACCTGGTCAGCTGGAAACACAAAAGTTGCTTTGAATCTCCTGGACTAGACTTTAGGCTCTAAACAATCAACCAAACCCTGACAGATTAAAAGCTTTCATTGCGGTGATTAATGGAAAAAGACAAGGTATTATTTGTCATACATTTAATTAATGCATATTGCCGGGGAACTTTACCAGAAATCAGTTTGAATACAGTCGATATTTATTTTACACGTTTATACGTCACATGTCATCAGTTTTTTTGCATCTCTCTGTAGTTTCTGTACCTGTAAGGCCTCGACTGAGGGACTTCTTCACGTGTTGTTTCTCCAGTTTGCTTCCAGCCAGGCTGACCAGCTGGGCCCAAACTGCTAGCATGGGCTCGGCGAAGGGCAAGTTCTGCACACTGAAGAATACTGCAGGCAGCTGAGAAAAATGGTAGCAACAAATAAGAAAATCTGTATTTTATTGGTCTAATGAACTTAAAAGTAAAATGAGAGTTAATGTGGTATATATGTGGTTATATGTACAAATATTTCAATCCAAACCCTTCCATACCGGTTTGAGATGGCTGAGCAAGCAAACTCTACAGGTCCTCATCTCATAAAATTGGACGGTGATGCGTCCTTTTGGGGTGATGCGAGTGACTGTTCCCTCTCCGTATTCCTCATGAATAACTTGGCCTCCTAGCCTGAGGCGCCCATCGATTCCTCCAATGACTGCCATCACTGCCATCAGACTACCCACTCTTGGTCCATCAGAATCAGTAAAATACTCCTCCAGGAAACACTGAAATAGAAGGGGGAGACATGTCCAATCACCATTTTTTATCAAGCAAGAATGAAAAGTTACTATTTAAAAAAACAAAATAACTGAATAAACAATAGTGAAATTTTGTCTTACTGCTTCAGACTGACAGCCTGCCATAACATCTCCAATGGCGCTCAGCTGAGTGTTGATGTAGTCATTAATCATGCTGTTCCACTGGCCAAGAGAGTGCAGAGTGCGCAGAACGGAAACAATCTCCTCAGCCAGTGTGCTGCTGTGAGTGGCTGTAAGGGACGCCTGAGGGCGAGACTTCCTTCTTCGCAGGGAACCCTCTGTGCAGAGGAAGTAGCAATTTAATAATACGTAAAAATCAAACATCACATATTCAATAGGGGCTTGAGTATGATTCAAGACCATACCTCTGAGAAGTGGCAGGTCTGAGGAGCAGGTGCTTAGTAGGCTTCCCAGAAAGTTAAACAACTTCTCCACCAGGAACTTCATGTCCTGAGAGCGTTCCGTCTTGTCCCATGAGGGCAAGACTGCCTGCAGGAGACGTAGCGCCAAGATCTGGACAGAAAAAACACACAACATGCACAAGACAAGTGTTACTTTCACAAAGTTGGTTGCCATCAAGAATTGTTTGGCAAATGACAAATAATTTTTCACAACAATTTGCAAGTGTTCTTCTCTGAGGTTTTACCTAATAACATATTTTCCTAACAGCACATCAAACATATGATAGTAATTATCCCACCTGTCTCTGCAGAGTGATGGCATTGAAGGACTGGTGTCCCTCAACAATTCGGATCAGCAGGCTAATCCATGCAGAGGTGCTGAGCGTGCTGCACATTTGGGGCATGAGAGCAATGCTGCGTATGAAGCCCAGCGTAGACCAGCTCCTGTGCTGCTCCCGAGAGACCAGCCGGTGGGAGTGACACCCTGACAACACAGATGGGTCTTTTAGAAAAAGATAACTAAACAACAACGTGTCACAGAAAGATATATAAATGCTCTTTATCAACATAAACATAAGCGGTTCAGCTACCTGACTTATCATTAGCTCCACTTTCCACAAGCATCCTTAGTAGCCCACAGAGGGTCCGTGTAGCATCTGTTTGTAACACCTCTGCATAGATCCCAGCTGTTAGAGACAGTGTCTTCAGCAGATTGACTGTGCTGTTTAGCATCATAGCTGTTGGGTGGCTGCTCTTCTCCATCAGCTCCACTTCTGTAACAAAGAGAGGACATTGTGGATGTCATTATTTGAGCCTCACACTTTGCTTGTAGCCGTGATGACTTGTACTGAAGCAGTATTGTGATCTTACCTGTGTCATCCTCTGTGTCGGAGTCCTCAGTCGGGGGCTGCGCAGCTGGTGGGGGTTCTGCCAACTTAAGGTCATATTTGCCCTCTTTGCCCATTCTGTAGGAGTTGGTGCTGCTAGTATCCCACTGGACCCTGATCCAACCATCCTCGCCCAGCTCCCCAATGACCCGGCCAAGACCTGGTGCTGGGCCATCCTGGACAGACATCACACAGGGTCAAATACTTAACACCAGGCTTCCTTTTGTATGTTTAGTAGGTAATTACAAAGCAGCAATCCATCAACTAACAAGTCTGTGAAACGGATTCAGGTACCTGATCTCCCCATTTCCAGTCAACTCCCCTCATTACTCTGGTGCCTATCTTCATCATGGCAGCCAGCTCCGGTCCTGAGGCAGGGAGGGGGGCAGGGGCAGCCTCCTTTCTTGACTCCTCCAGTACTGTGGCTGAGCCTCCATGTGTACATAAACTCAGGTCCTCTTCGCTGCTGTCTGTGCTGGGCCCTGGAAATACAACAATAGAAGAGACACCAAACACTTACATCCATAAATGTGTACAGGTGTACATCCATTCTGTGTAGTCTGTATGTATTTTACTGGACAGCACTTACCTATGAGCCTGAGTATACTCTGTGTGAGCGCCAATATGCCAGAATTAAGTAAGAGACTGAGGCTGTTTGATCCGTGTTTTAGGGACAGCATGTGTATCATGGCCAGAAGAAAGCGGGCTTGCGGAATGGTACCAAGGCTTGGTCCCGCTGGGTTCTCATTGGTGATGGTCTGCAAGGGAACAGGCTGCACACCTGGTTACAAGAATAGGCAAATTAGTTTGTGTATAACAGGTCTGGACATTATAATTTGTCACATTATAACCACAATTCTGGGTAAACGTCCCTCACGTTTTTTGTCTAGGACCTTTTTGCTGCCTGTGCATGCATGAATCCCCACAGATTTACGTTCTACTAGTTTAGTTTTCTGAGATGAACCAGGCATACAATCACACCCCTCACCGAGCTCTTTGAAGCGGGCGCTGGCTTCAAGCAGAATGTTGCGAACATTCTGGATGGCCCAGGAATACAACTTGCCGAAGGTCACCTCCAAGAGCATGCGGTTGAAGGGAGGGATCAGATCAACGTCCTTCAGGCAGTCAGACAGGGGCTCTCTGAAAGGGATATTTAAAAGGTTACAAGGCTTGGTACGCTGTGGCTTAAACAGATGCCATCCTTACATCAGAAGGTGATTACATGCACCTATTGAATGATCATATTTGAATGCATCAATTAAGATATAAATTCACTCAACAAAATTCAGGGAAGTCTTTCATGAACTTTTTCTTTAACCATAGATCTAAAACTGTTGACTTACCCAATGTTGGTCCCTTCTGGTATGACCCTTTGCCAGCCACAGAGCATTGCATACTGCACAGACGGCAACAGGAAGCTTTTTGAGGCCAACTTCAGCATGGTGTCAATACCCTCGAGTCTCACCTCAGCCCTCTCCAGCTATAATAAAAAACAGAATTAACTGCCATGTTTTGTGTACAAGTTTTTTGTTACAAGTTCAAAGTAAATTACACCTATCTTGCTTTCTCTTAACAACAGATGGCTGCATAAGTAGCCATGGTGATAAACAATCACCTGTTTGAGGAGACATTTCCTCATCTTCTCTACATCCAGGGGCTCCTCTTTCAGTGCAAACTCCACTATGGTGGCCATAAGGCTGGACTGAGAAAAGACACCCTGAACACTGTGTTTCAGCCACCGGTACCTTTGGACATTGGCCACAGTGTTCAGAAGCGGATGCCACTTGTCCTGCTGTAAATTAATAAAAACAATATAGCAATGTCAAACTGGACAACCATAGCCATTGTGTTTTTTGCAAAATAACCAGTCAAAATATATACTATGTATCATACTTGTTATATTGTGTCACAAGCAACAAGGTTATTCATTTTTAGACAAAATATTCAATACCAGTCTGCATATTCATGAGGCTCCATGTATTTATATTGTTAAAATTGGCCAACAGATCATTAAGAAGAAAATAGCTTTAAGATCATGAAACAAATTGATTTAAAAAAAGCATCTATGGAACTTATTAATTTTTTTCTTATGTGAAATATTCCAATAATTAGGTCTCATTAAGGTACCTTGGATGTCTTGCTAGTGGTTGATTTCCTGTCAGCAGGTGTGGGGCTGATGTGGACATTTTGTTCCTCTTCGTTGGTCCCTTCATTCTCCAGCTTTGGCTCTTCTATGTCAGCAGACTCTGACTTCTTAGGCACTAAAAAATAAAAAATTTAAAATGCATTGAAATTCAGAAATAAGTTGTATGTGAAGAAAATGAAACCCTGTTACTGTGTAGTAAGTTTTTTCTATAGGCCACCTCTTTTTTTCCTGCGGTCCCTGATAAGTTTCTGCGTGATCCTCCTCCAGCGGGGCTGAGAGCTCAGTAGCTTCAGTTTGGACACTATAGACAGGTCGTTGCTTACAGCTGGTCGCAACTCATTAAACAGGAAGCGCAGACGCTCAATGACAGGGGCACACACCTCCTTGTAAGAGCGGCCTTGTTCCTGATGTGTCTAAAATAAGAGGGAAAAAGAAAACACTTGATTAAAAGCCCCATTCCTTTCTCTTTGTTCTTTGTGTCACAAATTTACCTGCACAACATTCTGCACTGAGGAATTAATAAAGTCTTTTGTTCCCATGCTGCCTATCTATTACAGAACACAAGCTACAAGCAGTAATCATACCTTGATTAAAGAACACTTTGCCTGGTAGACCATGCGGCACACGTCAATCACAGATTTAGGGAGGGACCTCTGTTTCCCTTGGTCCACACCCAAGGCACATTGACTGACAAGTGAAAGAGCAATGTGACCTGTGACAGGAAGAGAGGTTAAATTGTAGTACAAGTGCAAATCATTTCTGATTAGAAGATAAACAACTGCTGGTGATTGTGGAAGTGCAGAAAGGAAAAGATTTAAATGCATTTTCACATAACTGATTACAATAATAAAAAAATAAAAGAAATTCAAGAGGCAAAGTGAGCCAAAATTAGCTCTCAATCCCTCCTCAATACAGCCTGTCTGAGACCAGTTGCTAGGTTACCGAGGTCTTGATGTTTGAGCAGGCAGCAGAGCAGCAGGCGGCCAACTTCCTCCACAGGGTGTTCCGGAGGGAAGGTGATGGGTGTAATAAGATGGTACTGCTTACAGCAACGCTCTATTTGGCATAGGAAGTCCTATAATTTAACGACAAAACAACAAAAAGATGAAAACATGACTACAGCTTCATGGATACTATTTAGCTATTCAGCTCGGTGTTGAGTCATTGTTGTTGTTGCCTGCACCTTCACAGTGTGGTCCTGAGTGTTGTTGTCCGCAATAGCCTGCAGGAAAGGCTGTGCGTGGTCGCTGAGAGTTATTCTTCGAGAATAGAGTTTGGCTTTGTCTGGGGTGGTGGTACCCAGGGAACTGCAGTGGTCTTCATCCTTTTCTTCATTGTAGTTATAGTGGATCTGACTGGTCTGCAGGCCCCCAGAGAATATAGAGGACTGGAGCCATTCTATAGTAGAAAAGAAAAGTGATGTTAAAATTGAAACCAACTATAACGTAGAGCTTGGGAAAGGCACACCTTGATTTTCAAACCAAGTAGCTTTAAAAATCATTGAACCCACTGGCACATTCAATCTCCATGGTGGACAGGGGGGTGCTCTTGGCCAGGTAGGAGGCGTGGAGACCAAGCAGCAGCCCCAGGTTCCTCTCTGTGTCAATGAGTGGGGAGGAGAGACTGCTGAGGTCTGGAGTGGTGACTGTCTCCTGGTTAGGCTGTCAATGATAAAACATCAAATATCAAGGAGTGGGACCAATTATGAAGAATGGAATTAAGTCAGAAAATGTGGATTGATACCTCCATATACTGGCCAACACAGAAGGCCTGCATTGACTCCCTGGTGTCCTCAAACTGCAGAGCAGCTTCCAAAGCAACCACAGGGTCCTCTCCTGCAAACTGGGCTGCAAAAGAGATTCTTTGTTACTGTGCAATTCCTTTGGCCTAATTATGTCATATTTTATTCCAAAAGTATATTTATTATTATTAACCTTACCTAGGACACTGTTTCCTGCTAGTGACTGGGACTGAGCCTGGAAGTCCTTGATGTCATAGACCTTTCCGTCAATTACAGTCCAGAAACCGCCATCTTTGTTGTGGTTCTCCAGGTCAGCCTTGCGAATGAGGGAAACCTCCTCATTGTTCTTTGAACTTTGTCCTGTGAAGAAGGATCCTGCCACAGCAGAAAAAGCTGGTTACATTAAAATCCATATTCTACTTTTTTTTGTGATCACATTTTTATTGAAAGTATTCAAGTAGAAATTCAATGTTAGTACAGGTTTTAAGACCTCACAGAAACGACAGAAACGGAACAACCATCCCCACCCTCCCCCAACCCATGGGCCACCATTAACAACTCTCCAAGAAGTAAAATGATACAATGCAAACATAAAACAGACATGGTCAAACATTTGTCAATTACATTAATGATGCACTCTTTAACCAAGGTGTATACTTCATCCAATGCACGTAGAGAGTTTTGCCTAGCACCATGTACACGAGCCACAGATCTCCATCATTACTATGTCTAGTAAAGAGTTGGACCACTGCTGCCACAAAAATGCGTGAGGCTGTTGCCATTGCATGGCTAACATTTTCTCTGCCTCAGTGAGACCAGTCCATAGCATACGCTTCTGCTGTAGAGACAATTCTAAGGTAGAGTCAGTATTAAGTAAAAGTAAGGTCGGTGACAGTGGAATATTTACTCCGAGCATTGCACTAAAAGTGAGACATAAATGTCTAACACATTGGGACACTCCCAAAACATATGTAAAAATGTCCCTGAAACAAGCGTACATAGGTGACAATTAGGTGATGGGATGATTTTCATAGCATGACGCTTTCTTGGTATAAGTCTGTGTACAAATTTAAAATGTATTGATTGGTGATCAGGGTTTTTGGAGGTATCCTTTAGATTCTGTGCCCCAGCAAATCTCTCATTCTTTTATAGAGGATAGATCCCTACACCATACACTTTCTACTGATTAAGCTATCTTAGTTTCAGAGATGAAATTATACAGTTGTGATACCATCCCTTGTGTTTTTCCTTGTACAGCAGTTTATTTATGCAGTGGGTGTATTAGGAGTTGTACTCCCTAGGGGACCCATCTTTTCCTCGAATTTAGGATTCTTATAATTTCACAACAGTGACATTGTAAGACACAATTGGTATAATACCCATAATGCCTGGCCAAGCCAGATCCTCATTATCATCCCTCTCATGTCCTGGAGCCAGGTGGTTGAAACGGTCAAGGTGCTCCAGGAGTCCAGCCAGGAGAGGGATGGAACCTGTCTCCTGCATTAGACCTGCGTCAATGGTGAGAAGGAGGACGATGGACACCACCAACTCAGGTAGCAGCACTCCTATTAAAGAAGAAACAGTGAGACATAACTTTCTCACAAGTCCCTTAAAGAGTCTGCATGCAATTCACGCTGCACTTAAAACACTCAGCACTTTCTGAGAGAGGGATTACCAGTTAGATCTCCTTCAATAACACGAGAGACTTCAGCAAAGTGGCGGCGACCAGTAGAGGCAATACTTGTTGCCACTGGGAGGATGTCTCCAATGTGAGTACACAGCAGGGCAATGTACTTTTTTAACAGGGAACCAACACCCAGAAGCTCGGGATCTGCAATAACAACAGAGAGATGAAATACTACCACCAAGAGCTCTTTTTTGTTCTTTATAACGATATTCAGGTTATTTAAGTTATTCTTATTTGAATCAAAGGATTGGGTTTGGGTTGAATACATGACTTACTGTATCCATTGACGTTCTCGGTGCCATTGACACCCAGGTAGAGCTTGCTAACCAGCAGCCTCTGGAAGCGCAGCAGCAGATCAAGAGACGCAGAGCGTTCCTTGCTTACATGCTCCGCCTCTAAATAGTTGGAGATACGCCGAGCAACGTCTTTCAGCCTTACGATGGTCTGGGAGGCAATGTTCCTGCAGAGATCAAATGTGTGAATATGCTAGCAGACAGCAAGGGGTTAAACTGTATAGTGGCATAGATGTAGCAGGATTCAGGCAAAGAGAACGTACCGCAACAGCTGCTGTACAAGCTGCACCAGAGGCAGGCTTTGCTTTCCCGCTGACTCATAGATGCCTGTGTTGATAAGGTCTTTGTCCAGGATGGCGCGACAGCGTTGCATGGTGGAAGCATTGGCCTCCTGCTCATCAATCTCCTTCTCTTTCTGAGCCTCCTTCTTGGCTTCAATATCCTATCATGAAACAAAATACAAAGTGATTCCTGTATCCAGTAAGACGTTATTTCAGGAGTTTAGGGACTTGGATGTAGGATATTTTAATCATTAATGTCTAATATTCTGTATTAGTTGTAGGATTCCAATAGTACACCATGTGTCTTAAAATTGAAATACAGTCTATCTTAAAGTTTAGCCAGAGACGTTGGGATTTAGCAGGGTTTAACTTGTATATCTGCCCAATGGCCCAGAGCCATATATATATATATTTTTTTTTAATTCAAGTTGAATCTCAACCAAAGGACACATTGGAATCAACATCATTCAAATAGATGAAGCATTGTTGCCATGAAGATTATGTGAGAAAAGAGTGATGACTCATGCACTGAACTCACTGACCTGTATCTCAGCGGTGATTGCTGCATTCAGTGCAGATTCCAATCCTCCGTCAGCCATTAAGCTGCTGACCAACAGGTCAATCATGAAGCGACGTCCAGGGCTCACATTCATCTCATTTCCGGATGCTGGGAAAAATAAATTAAAAAAAAGATAACCTCAGTCTCCCCAGTCCCAACTATTTTTTCCCTTCATAAACAAATACAAGGAGTTAATGGACTATTAAGTGTCCATTTTTTAGTTTAATTAGTGTCAACAATGTTCTGATTTGCACTCACCAGCATTAGGAAGAAGCGATGACAATGCCCTAGCCCTTTCCTCGGCAGTGGGCAGCAGCACTGACCAGCCACTTTGGAGAACTGCTTGGGCAGCTGCTTGAACACTGTTGAGCACCCCAGCATTGCTAGCTAGTACTACCACCGTTTGTTTGAGGTTGTTAAGCAGTACGCTGCCCAGCCCCAGTCCCAGCTCCTCTGGATCCACCTGGTTACTTATGGCTGAGTGGAGCTGAGGAGAGGTTTTACAGATGTCTGTTTATTATGATCAGCAGTCCAATTGGTCTGTCATAAATTATTAGGCACATTGTGTGTGGAAAACTACACAGAGAAAATGTGAGAAGATGCAAATAGAACATGCCTACCTGGAGCCTGAGCAGGTTGAGTGTGGAGACTACCATGCACTCTTTCTCCTGTGGAGGAGGCCAGTCGGAGCTGCCGTCCATCCCCTCGCTGACCTGTCGCAGGAGCAGGTCCAGCTGCTCAAAGGTCATGGGGCAAACGTCCACCACAAAAGGCACACGCTGGCCAACAGACCACTCCGAGCACGAAGACCAGGCAAAGCTCTGACAACACACAACACTGAGTGTTACATATTTTGGGTCTATCATTACAAGCATAGAGAAATCATCATTGACAGTAGACAGTGGATCACCTGTCCTGGGCCACAGGAGATTCCCACAATGTGTTTGGAGTTGAGCCCTGGCAGTGCCTTCGGCTGCTTCTTGTTAGAAAAGAGTGTATCAAAGTGCTGTAGCTTATCGTTGCTGCCCCAACTGTGCACCTCTCCGTCGTCAGTGAGGGCAAGGCAGTGTGTGGATCCCACAGAAATATCCACAACTTTCTTTCCTGATTGCACACATAACAGACAAAGATCAGTCATTGTTTTCTAAAAAAAAAATTGGTTATGTTTTATATAAGTAATACTCACCCTGTAGACTATCCAGAAACTTGGGGTAGCGAACATGCTCATCAGTGCCATGACCAAGCCGTTGATTGTCTCCCTTTCCCCATGTGTACACTTGGCCATCTTTGGTGAGGGCCACTGAGAACTGGCTGCCACAGCACACCTTCACAATGTCCAGGTCCTGAAGTTTTTCCACAAGTTTGGGTGTCTTGCAGCCATCACTCCCTCCTCGGCCCAGTTTACCATAGTCTCCGTCCCCCCAGGACCACACCTGACCTGTGGAAACACACAGAGATGGTGATTAAAAATAGTAACAGTTCAGAATGGCGAATGCTGATGGACTATATGGTCAGAAGTTAAGCCAAAAAGAGTCTTGTTCTTACCATTCTCTGTCACAGAAAGTGTTTGTGCATCACCACTTCCACATGCCACATCCACTACCTTAAGTCCCTTCAGCGCCGTCACCAGCATGGGTGTGGTTTGGTCCTCACTGGAGCCTAGAAACCAGACAGACACTCTTTTTGGTGATAAAACAGATAAAGATGTTGTTATTTAAGCTATGTTCAATGCTGATGGAGCTTACCATGGCCCAGTCGACCGTAGTTCCCTCTGCCCCATGTATAGAGTTCGCCATCGGCAGTAATCGCAGCGCTGTATGTGCTCCCACAGGCGATGTGTACCACGTGCTTTCCTGTCTGCTTCCCATTGAAGGCTGCAATTATAGTAGGCTCCTCTAGATACCTGAAATAAAGTGAAAATAGAGCTGTAGCAGATTCCTCTGGCTGATACTAGAAGGTTTACAGGAATCTTTCTAATGAAAGTAAAATTAATCATTTACTATAAATCTAAAGCATTGTTTCAGGCTTTTTTCAAAAGGAACCATTAGTGCTGGATTTTCCCTTTTGATTAAAATGCTGTCTGTGGCAGCTGTGGAAGATGTCTTTGGTGTAATAGCATGACACATTAATAATGTCCTAGATTGGTGACATATTCTAGAATTTTAGCATCTGTTTGATCAATAATTTAATTATACTAAATTCTAAAACAATCTACAGATTTACGATTGTTTGTGAATCCCACAATTGCAAAAGTTGTTTAAATCTTGAGAATTTCCATGTAGCTTCATATTTTATATTGGATGATTAAGTATGTTAGTGGGGTGACCCTTGTCAAAATCAGACATCAGCTACGGATGTTTTAGCTTTCTTACGTGGTGTCTCCATGTCCAAGGCGGCCGCCATCCCCACAGCCCCATGAAAACACCTCCCCATTGGATGACAAGGCCAAGTAGTGCTGCCCATCAGGATGAGCTGCTAGCTTCACAATCTTTCTAGAGTTTAGACCATGGATCAGCAAAGGAGCCTGCAACAAAAGGATTCAGAGACTTCAGGAGACACAGAGGCAATAGGATCAGCTACTTGAATCATCTACCTGAATAAAGCTAGTTCATTAGAGAAAGTTCATCAAACAAAAACCACAGACGCAACAGAACTGACCAGGGTTGTGCTCTTGTAGTTTTGGGTGTAAACAGCACCACTGCTGGACAGGATGAGAAAGCCCTTTTCTGAACAGACAATTTGTGAGACTCCAAGGCTTGACAGGGCTTTACACTGAATGGGCCCATTAACATTGGCGTAAAGCTTCCAGCCCAACAGGCCCCAGGCAATCACCTCCTGCAAGGTTCCCTGGAACAGAAAGAGACAACAGTAAGTCAAAGAGGGACTGTCATTTCTACACATGTCAACCCTTCACATTGGATTAATTGCCGTTCAAGGATTCACACTTTGCATTGAGTCTGATAGTGACCATTTTTATTAGAGGTGAGAATCTCTGGGCATGTCACGATTCAATTCCAATTCTGAGGCCAACGATTTCTCAACATCGATGAAACAATTTTTTTAATGTAAATTTTCACGCAAGATTTAAAAAACTATACATATAAATCTGAGATTGTTAGATTTTGACATATACCGCATTTGTCACACAATGAAATGTTTTGTCTACTCATGGTTTTATTGTGTGTTCATTCCATGCTTAAGCCTTAAACATGCTTGTGAAAGCGACCTTCTCTCACAGTAACCCTTCATGTCAGAGGCCCAGTCATGTTTAAAGGTGTTAAAAGTGTTTATTTTTATCAGTGATTTTTATTCCACTATATCATAAAGTTGAGTAAACAGGACAGTGTGCACATCCAAGATATATATAACACAAAGAAGATAAAAACAAGCCCATAACTCAAGCAATAAGCAAGAGAAGGTGTGGCATCATTGATCTGCAAAAAACGGATAACTAATCATTGCAAGATGATAACAAAGAGTTGTCACCTTGTGTGATGATGGCGAGTTGCAGTGTGGAGGGCTGCAGGGAAAAGCCAAGCGGTCCAGGTGAGCCATGATCACCACAGCTGTTTGCCGAAGATCAATAGCCAGGTCGTTATCCTGAGGCAAGGTCAGATAACGCAGGAAGCTCTCATTTGGACTCATCTGGGCTGTAAGGATCTGAAAACGACAGAAATCAACCACAAAGTACTCATCAGTTTCATTCTAAACCAGCAATAGAACAGGGCTACTTTAAGAGGCGTTCCCAAGCTTCATTTGATTGCATTTTGTTAGAGAGCTTTTGTGTTCTCATTGTCCTATCTTTAAATTGTTCATTCCTTACTGCCACTGAAGCTGTTTTCCCGGGTGCACTGCAAACGTGAGAACGCAAATGTCCAAATCATTTAGATCAGACATCAAATGGAGTTTAAGCGTCAGCTAGCACAAACTCTGTATTGTCTCCGACTGAGCCCAAAACGTGAGAATTCACAGCTAGCAAGTGACGCGATTAAAAACAAACATCAGTGGGGGAAGAAGAAGGGTGATTTACACCAAGACGGCAACAAAATGTCTAACTGGAGAGACAACGAGATTTGGGAACTTTTTTTGATTCAAACAAATGAAGGAAGGCAAGCGAGACAAACGGCTCGGTAAGGCGTTGTAATCTTTATCACATCCTGTCTGCTGCACGCTCTACCCAGCGCCACCCCTTGTCTAAACCAAACACAGTATTTCCGGAAAGCAAGAACGCATCTGACACAGACCTTGTCGACTATGTCAGAACCCAATTTATCAGACATAGTCCGGTGTTCCTATGAGAAAATAGCTAGAGATAGACCTATGACAGTTCTATTTTCACCTCAGCTTCCTCCTCAGGAATGGGCTCTTCCTTGCTGCTGTGTATGTTATGAAAGCGCTGCAGGAGGGGCAGCAGAGGGGCACTGGTTCCCTGGGTGGAGCGCTCATTGTCCATCTCTCTGGTGCCACTTTCCCACAAGCGTAGCAGAAGCAGAACAGCAGACAGCAGCTGACTGGAAAGACACAATGATAAAAAGACAAAGTGAGTCGTGAGACAGCATTTCAATTGAAGTAGGCTAACAGCATAAGCAACCCAGAAGGTTATTAGGGGTATCTGGTTACCTAAGAGTGCCCCTCTGCACAGCCAGTTCCAGCAGGATGGCCAAGGCTAGGTGCTGGTCCTGAAGAGGAATGTTGCCTTTGGTGCTGGCACTTCCATGTACGTCACTGGTCACAAGACACGAGGATCACAAAAGATTATCAAATGTGTATTACAATATAAAAAATTAGCGACTGATCAGTTAATAACGAACCTGAGGAATTTGGTGGCCCTCTCAACAACTTCGAGCCACACGGATGATACAGTTCCCTCATCAAACAGCGTAGCCTCTGGTAGAGCACGCAAGGCATCCAAAGACTCCTGGAGAAGTTCACTGCAAAGGTCTGCATCATCTCCTGTAAAACACAAACCTCTCCTGTTTTATACAATGGCTTAATTACTCTACACAGAGGGTAACAAATTTACAATTTGTAAAGCATGAGGGCAAAAGGAAATGTAGAGCCTTTTAGTTTACAGTATATTCCCATGTTTTCCTAAATCTAAAATGCAATCAATGCAGAAATAGAAACTCTCTCTAATGAAATAGAAACCATTTATACCTCACTTACAGTATCAGTTCTGAGATACTTGATGAATTTGGTCTCAACCTTGTAATCGTTTACAGGCAATAACCTTCAAGCAACTGGTAACCAATCAGATTAAAATTGTCCTTATCCTGGGCCTTGGTGACACTGGAAAATTAAAATATCTAGGATTTGTACATTGAGCAGGTGTCTGAAGAAAGAAAACTGTGTTACACTTACATTGTTCTTACTGTGTATTCCAGGAGTACAGCTACAGAGCTGAGAAAGAGAGGCTTAGCGTGTGTGTGTGTGTGTGTGTGTGTGTGTGTGTGTGTGTGTGTGTGTGTGTGTGTGTGTGTGTGTGTGCGTACGTGTGTCTCATGTTACAGGAAGGCTACAGAGACGAGGCCGGCTCTTTGTTCCCACCCAGTCCCTGTGGACAGGCAGCTCTCAACCTCGCATCAGTACTGGTTACAAAAACAATATCTCTACTTTTCTATTTTAGTGGCTCTGTTAATGCATGAAGATTCAGAACTACATGTACACAAATGGCCCTTTTTTCATATTAAATACATTCTTATCCCACAGCAGCACTAATGTTATAAATAAATAAGTCTCTCTTGCCCTGTCCAGCAGTCTTGCACCTAGCCGACATCACAAGCTAAGGCTAAAAACATAGCATTGAGAAATACGTTGGGTTGTTTACTATGGGCAGCTTGTAACATGGTACAACACATTCAATAACAGCTGTTAGGCAAAGCTCCATTACTATGACAGCAGCTATCATCACCACTACTAGGGCACAACACGTCTTAACTGTCACTGTGCTGGGAAATTCTTACCTGACCTCCAGGCCCGACGCAAGAACGCAAAGGCAAAAGAGAGAGCTGCCCTGGAACCAACTCTGGCCAAACCTTCAACGCCTTTACTGGCTGGACGAGGGCTGAAAAAACAAAGCAAAACACAAAGATATTAACACTAGAATGCACTAGGGGTGGGAATTCAGAGGCCAACAATTCAACTATAAACCGATTATAAACCGATTATCAATTAAACTATTTTTTATGTACATTTCCGTGCGTGTTTCAAAAATATACATGTAAATCTGAATTTGCTACTCAGCGTTTGCTGATCACTTCCTAGACAAAGCAGCTAGACAAAGCTTTGATTTTTACATATTTGTCACATACAAGTTTTAATGAAATGTTTTGTCTACTGAGGGTTTTATTGTGTGTTTATTCCATGCTTAGGCCTTAAACATGCTTGTGAAAGTCCCCTACTCTCACAGTAATATTCCATGTCAGAGGCTCAGTCATGTTTAAAAAAGGTGGAGAGTTGGCTTCTGAGAACATCAAAGAGAGAGAGAGAGAGAGAGAGAGAGAGAGAGAGAGAGAGAGTGTGTAGGGTTTAACTCAACCAAACATGAACAGTCTTTATGTTGCGTAGATAACAGGAAGAATCTGTCCTAGATTTTGTTCACTGTAACAGAACTTGCTCAATCAAACACTTTGCACTCACATAGCATTTGTGTTATGTTGGAGCTTAGTGAGCTTTGCGGCACCATTGGAGTTAAGATTTACTACCATCAATATACCTTGCAAGCACCGGCACTTTTTTTTGGTACACAGGGGGTGAGAGGCTGGGTACAGACTGGACAGGTCACACTGTCTTCACAGGACGAACACATCACAGCCATTCTGGCAATTTAATATCTCTGGTTCATCTCACCCTTGGCCTCCTTGCTGTGAGGTGACTGCCCTGACCACTGCGACAGCCCTCTAGAACCTCTAGCGTCATTATTGTTTTACCTCTTATTGTCAGCAGCAGGCAGTGGGGGGCTGGGAGGCCCCTTCCAGTGGACCTTGTACTTCTCCTCCATCATGCTGTGGCTGAGAGAGATGAGGTAGCGCTCCAGGATGACCAGACGCTGGCGCAGGCGTTGGGCAGACAGGGTGCTTTTGGCCATCTGAGCTGAGAGCTTCTGCTGGTCGTCAACCAGGACCAACAGACAGTCCTTCAACTCAGTCTCATCTACACACACACACACACACACACACACACACACACACACACACACACACACACACACACACACACACACACACACACACACACACACACACACACACACACACACACACACACACACACACACACACACACACACACACACACACACACACACACACACACACACACACACACACACACACACACACACACACACACACACACACACACGATAAGGCAATGAAAACAAAATCATTTCATACATAATGGAACCTATTTGTAGCCATTATTATTTAATAAAGAAATATAATCAAAATATATATAAATTGACCTCTCCCTCACATGCTATTTTTTCACCAGGTAAGCCACAGGGTTGTGAGACAGCTGTTAACACTGTGTCTATATTTGCAATGCATGTATGTTTACTTATGGTTAAGGTTATTAGGGTTAGGTTTATTAGAATAATGGCATTAACAATGAAAAATGTTCTTTTATTACATTTTTTTCTTCTGCAATTCAAACTAATTTCTGGCAGCAATACTTAAAATATAAATTATAAAAGGTATGTGCAGTATATGCAATATATTAACTGTTGGCAGAAATCTTACACCAAGGCTTTCAGATTGGAAAATTGTATACAAATGTAATGACTTATTATAATTATTATTAAAAGAAAAAACAATGTGACTTTGGGTGACTCCTCTAAAACAATCTCCACTATAAAAATGTACATTATATACTTATATTATTTTTTACCGCTCACAAATATCCACATTTTGGTTGGTCAAGCAAAATAACAATTTGACAACAACATAAAGTAAAAGTGTCAAACATTTTGCCATTTTGTAAACATACTGCCACATTTTTATTGATTAAATTTTAAACTTTAGATGATGCGTCATGTATTTATAAGCTAGTATATGTACTGTACAGAAGGTGCTATAAGTTTCTGTTTATCAATATAAATAAACCACAGATTTAGAAGAAAACAAGTACACATTTAATGTGTGCCTGAACTTCATACATTGCAATAACTGATGAAACACCCCAGCAAGTTTAATGAAAAAAGAAAATGTACCCGATCTAATACTTTCCACACTGGCAGTTATCACCACCGGCCCTTTGCTGTGATTTGGTTTGAAAGAAAATATTTTAAGATGGGTCTGTGCAGCAGTACTGCAGGGAGGACAAGATGAGAAAAAAATAGCAGGTCTTAAATCTACTTAAGCTATGTAAGCCAGGCTGGCCTGAGGTTGTATGAGCCACAGTTCAGTCAGCTGTGTTCAGCTGTCAGGGCAGATATGGATCCCAGTCTGACAAAGTCTCTAACTATTTATTATACATTACCCGTGGCTAAAAAGTAACAAGAGGACTACCACATTTATAGGGTAGCATGAATGACTCGTCTATGTAGCGGTCCAATTGCACTCACTGTACAGTCAGACCAGTTGGATTTCCTGGCTCCGCCAATAACCCCATTTACACCTGGTAGTAAAATCTGATCTGGGTGATCACAAGTGCACAGCTCTAAGTACAGGTGTGAAAGCACCCAGGACGCACTGAGGACACAATGACATCCGATCGCTTGGACCAGATTCGTAGGTAGTCTGAGCTACATTTGGCTGCATTCTTATAGCAGTGTGTACAGGTATGTGTCCCGGCCTGAGCCACATTAAGGACCGCCTACTCAACTGTGAGCGGAACTACATACTCAAAAGTATTTCTCATTTTACAGAAACCACTGACAGTGAGTGGTGTGTTGGATGGTATTATCTGCTCCTATAATTCATCAATATGTAGGGTATTACTACAAATATTCCTGCCATTACATCAGCCCTGTAGTAAGCCAGAAAGCCTGTACGGTCAAAGCAGTAACTGTAACACGGCACAACGGTTTTATTACCTATAAATTCTATACAATTAAGGTACCCTGTTTATTTTTTTTAATTATGAAGCAGCCAAATCAGGAAGTGTTGGGTCTTCATTAGCAGTAACTTAACACAACCCTTATAAGCAAACATGAAACGTAAAATAAAGCTGATATAATAATGAAACTAAACTTCAAACCACAGGGACGCAGAACGCACTGAGAGCTGAGAACAGACAACTTTAAAAACATCTTTTTCTCCATCACAGGTCCCAGCACCGGTCAGCAGACAGACTGAGGGCAGTGCTTTTCATTAGTCATCGCACATTTCTAATGGATGATAAAAATGTGAAAATAATAACAAATCTATGCAGGCAAGCAAGCAAACCACAACTAGCCTATCGGTTTGTCAAACGGAACTGAACGTGTTTATTTGCATATAGGGAAATAAGATCTGATCACAAGTAGTCTATTCAAGACGCATTTGGAGACACATTTTACTGCCAGGAGGGATCACACGTACTTAGAGCTGTCCCCTTGTGATGAGATCACTCAGATTGGATATTAATACCAGGTGGAAATGTGGCCATTAACAAAGAGAAAGCGGCTAAGTGGCTACTAGCAAAACCTGCATTCACTAGGCAGCACCACCCCCCACCCCCCACAACACATCCCTCTGACCCACTGTTTATCTCCCACCACCATAACACTGTCCCACCCAGTCCTTGGGTAAGAGATGCTAGCCTGTGCTGGAGCACATTGTAACGCCTACCAAGATTACGCTCGGAGGGGTAAAAATAACTACTCAGACCTGCAAGTTGTCACTTCAGAGTTTCCACATCTCACGTGCCAGCAACCCATGCTCACATCAGCAGGGCCTGACAGACGTGAAATTGATAAACAGAGAGGTTGGCCATGTGTTGAAACGGTCAGCATCATTATATCTAGTCGACATTTAAGTGTTGTGAAACCGTCTGCTGTCAAGTCAGGCAGCATGGTATTATTTACCCTACTTGGAAACAGAAAGGCGTTAAATAGCAAGAGCCACAACAGGAGAAGGGGGCAGCATCGCAGTAGTAGGCAACAAGATGTTTTGTAGCCCGGCACATCTTAAACCATGTGCAGGTAGCACTCTCACCTGGCTGCCGCCCCCAGTCCCAGGTCTCAATGATTGAGTGATGTACAGATGTTGATGTCTCCTCCTCCTCTTTCTTCTCCTTGTCATTGGGTTCCTCCTTTTTCTGAGTTCCAAAGCAGTCAGTGCAATCCTCTGAAATGATCAAAAGACATGCGAACATTAACCTTCAATTTCCATAGCCAGGGTTAAAATGCCAACCCTGGCCTGGCTCAGTATCATCCTTTGACAGCGTGTGAAATGTACCATGCCAACATAAAAAAATGGCAGCAATGTGCAAATCTGTAAACAACATAAAGGGGAAAATAAATGCTGTAATCTCTCTGTGTCATACCGGGGTGAGCTGATTCTTCTCCATTGAATGATATCTCCTCATCTTTTACCATTTCATTCCACATCTCACTCAGTCCCTCTGGAGAGAATGCCCGCTGCCAAAGCAAGGGAGAAACAAAAAATAAGCACAGCACATTCATTATCAAAGTCAAATTTCAAATGTTAGATGTGTATTCACATCTTTATGCGTTTGCTTTTTAAGTTCTGCATTAGTATGTCTCATACAGGCTATTATTACATTATAAGGACATTATTGGAGCTAATAGGGTCCAGTGTGACCAGTGAAGCTTGTTTTTTGTTATATTATTGCCTTTAAATGTTCTTTTCACACTATCACACTTTAAGTACAAAATAGCTTCTTTACCACTAAGTTCCATCTGATTCAAGGAAACATCTGCTGTAAAAACCTGTGTAATCATCATAGTGGTCCACCATTCAATACTCCCAAGTGGAGAGCCAGCTCTTACTTTTGAATGTCTTAAATGTCAAAAACATGTTAGCTCACAGATGACACCAGACACATAACACTAAAGCTGCTTTCAGTAGGGGACAGAGATCTAACGATAGCAAAACATGACCCCCTTGCCCAATGTTAGTCCTCATTTGGAAGTGCTAATATTACGTAGAATGAGCGAGTGAATTTAGAGTGTTGTTTCCTTTTCTTCTACAAATCCATCATATATTGATAAAATACCTCATAATTACAACCAACATGGGTTTGTTTCCAAACACAACACACTCTTATATTATAGGTAACATCTCTTCTCACATTACAGGAAAAACAATAAACTCGGTGCAAGAGGAGCCTTGACACAGCCTACAGGTCAGAGGTTGTAGATATGTCTTAAATGATCATCAGTGTGTTAGGTTATTACAATAAATGTAGCCCCTATAGTTTGACTCTGTCTCTGACTTTGATCATGTTAAAGAAGCAAAATTAGGGAGGATTATTGTAACAAGTGTAATATGCATCCACTTTCTGGCATGTAGAAAAAATGTTTTGGAAAAAGGGATAAGATACACATTTACTAATCAGTGAGGTTTAGAGGTTTGGCAGTATGTATCCAGCATGATGCAACACAGTCAGACTGACAACAATTTAGAAACAACGCAGCTTCTAAAAGAAACTGAGATATGCATTTGTTTTAGAACCGTCATTTCCATATGATATCCAGCATACACATACCTGTAAGTCTATCTTCAGCCATTTGTCATGAAATCTCAGCTGAGCATCGAGGGTAAAAGATGGAGAAGGCATCTTCCCCTCTCCTCTCCTGGCTGCAAATGCAGCCAACCTGCAAGATGAAGAGATGTAAGGCTGGGATGAAATACAAGTCCAATTCAAAAAGTTACAAACTAGTTAGATGAGAATCAGCTCAAACATATGAAGTGCCTATGAATCAATGAGGGACAGGCTTTCAGCCCATGACTTAATAATAAAGTAAGGTTGGAGAACACCAGCATGCTACTTTACAGGCCTGTTTGTAGTTTCCTTTGAAGTGGATAAAAACGTAGTAGAACACCTTAGATGAAACCTTACACTAAGATTACCTCAAAATGGGGAATTTACACAGAAGGGGTTAATTCCGCATGGCCAATCCATATTATCACCTAAATGTAAACAAAGGGGAAGCCCAACGCCAGTTTTGAAGACATGGGACTGAATCACTCCCATTTCAATAACAGGTCTTTAATACACAAACCAACTTTTTGACAGCAAACATCTACATGTTGCTACTTTTGTCAGAAACGTTTCAGTGGAAGCTACGGTACACAAAACGATATATAAGTTACTATGTAGCTAGAGCGAGCATTTCAAATGCGACCGGCCCTGTTATTTTTCCTAATCCAAAAACTACTACGACGTGTAAACTACAACCTGCATCAGCTTCATTTACATAGCTAGAGTTTTAGGTTAAAGATGTCTCCATAATGTTAAATGAGGCGTTTGAAGAAAAAACGAGACAACAGTAGCATTAAGTGTTAGTAAGGTTACAGTCTCAGGTAACCTTGATTCCGCGGCTCTAACCTGGTTTACATACATGATAACAGACACTAGTCCAGCGGGTTATAACAGTGACTGACACAGCAGTACACGCTCATAACGCTACACATGATGCTAGATAATGGTCACATTAGCTTGGTGGCTAAGGCTAACTACTTAGCTAGCTTGATAGACAGAAAATACCAATTCAACACAACGTTAGCTAGCTAGCTAACGCTGCACCAGCTCTCATCTTCCAAGCAACGATGAACAAGCTTCTGAGACATGACACTGAACAGAATGAGGAGCAATGTTCCGGAGACTTTAGCAACATAGCAGATAACATGTCAATTTTTGACAACAAATTTCTGAAATTACCTGCTGTCTCTTCTCAAGCTATTCTCGTCCCCTCAGCTGCTTTGCTGCATTAACAAGACGTTCATAATGGAGTTGATTGACAGGTTGCGTACTGTGGCACGAGGCATGGAAACAAATTACGTAGTCGTAACTGCGAGATTCTATGCGAGTGATCTTCACCCCAACAGATCACTGACGTGAAGTTTCTAATGCGAGGTTATTTGGATCCGTTGTTGACTGAGTCTACTCCGCCCGCTCGTACCGCCCAGGGTCATAAAATGTGCGCTCCTTCTGAATTCGAGGCGGGACTTACGAGGGGCGGGTCTGGCCCAGTGAACTGTCCGCTAGGTGGCGTGGTGTCTCCTCTCGGGTATTTATTTCACTGATGTTCAATTTAGCTACAGAGCGACATGTTTCACATCATTTTAGATATTTATTTAGGTAAATTATAGTTATTTATTTCAGGATTTATTGCATAACCTCGTTCAATCCGAATGCTTAAATTGAATTGAATAAAAGACTTTCAAAATTGAATATTGCATAAATTGGAGGTATAATGTGGATTTTATTTTTTATTTAATGTGCATGTGGCATTCACATTTAATTCAAGGGTAAGAAAGAAGCTATTACGACACGTCAGATACAGTGTTCATGTCCATGTGGGAAATAAGCCCCAGAAATCTGCCAAAATCAACGTAAAGTCTATCTGGGTAACTATCTATCTATAGCTAGTGTTGTCCTGCTCAAAGGCCCTCCAGCAGCAAGGCAGAGGCATAGTGAGAGATCTAAAAATGTAATGCTTGACAGTTTATTTCAGAGTGGATCCTTACTTATTTTTTCACAGGGGTATTTTTATGTCTTGGCTAGGAGGAAGATAGTCTTTAAACTGTCATCACCAAAATGATTTACTGTAGAAGGCAGGCTACTCTAATCCAGTGTGTTGGTCCCGGTTTCCTTTTTAATGTGTACTTTCCAAACTGACACTGGCACCGATAAGAACATTGCAGCTACAACAATGCTTAGATATGCTCCCCTTTGAATGGGCTTAAGATGTCATTTCATTTATAGGATATGAATATTCAGGGTTACATGATAGTGAAGCTTAGATGTAGGATATTTTCAGCCTCAAGGCTGTGGTAATTTAGGAGGCTTTGTCTGTGAGAGTGACATTTCAGAGGCAAAGACAGCTTGTTCATACATCAAACTGAATCTTATGGCAATGTGAAGGCAATTTATGGGGAATCTTCATAAACCCTTTGAAATTAGGCCTAGACTAATATAGTATAAAATGAAGTGATGGGATGCTGCAGCCAGGTGGCGAGGTTTTTTGCAGGATAGTTAGGGAAGTCTCATGAATATTCATTAGGGAAGTCATCTTCCACTACTACTACTTGTACTACTGGCTTGTACTCGTTGCCTGCTCCAGTTGGGTTGGTTATGGTTATGGTCCTGCAACAACAACAAAAAACAAAAAAAAAACTTGCAGCCGGGTGCTCGAAGAATTGCACATGCGCACTTTCTCACTTCCTAGTCCAAAGTACAAAACGTGAGTGTTGAGTCATTGTGAACTCTACAGTGAGATAAACTACAGAAACAGTCGAGTAATGGAACCGAGTAGTGTTTCGCTGCCCGTTTCTGGAGTAGTGATAGCAGTAGTGTCAAGTTTCATTAATGGCTCGACATTTGTGCTTCAGAAAAAAGGAATATTACGCTCTCGCGACAGAGGTAACGTTAACACTGAAACAACAGCCAGTAGGCCGACATTATTACAAGAAGACAGCGGTGTTCTTACAGTAACTCATCCATGGGTAAACCCAAGAAACCGTTTGTAAGCCTCACATGCTGCCCTGCACCAAATGGGTAGCCTACGGGACCGTGGTAAGGTTGGTTTATACTGGACGTTGCATATTTGACACATTGGACAAATCCATATTCAGCTTCAACTTTGGACCAATCCATGCCAAATCACTTTGGTTGAACTCGGCTAACTCTCAGACACATTGCACACAACTTATTTTCCCAAAAACTCCAACCTATGATTTTATTATCTATAATTTTTTTGTTTAAAAGTGTTAGTAGGCCTACAGTAAAAAAAGGTCCTTGATTCCCCCCCCATGTCACCTCTGTATGTGAGAGAGTTAGCTGAGTTCAACAAAAGTGTTTTGAGATAGGTCAAAAGATCAAGCTGCATAATAGATTTCATATTTTATTTTACATAAAAAATATTTAAAAAATTAAAGGATGGGTTTATTGAAAAAGTAGGTTTTGTGCAATGTGTAAGAGAGTTAGCTGAGTTCAACCAAAGTGATTTGGCATGGATTGGTCAAAAGGGCAAGCTGAATATGGATTTTTCCAATTTGTCGAATATCTAACGTCCAATATAAAACCAACTTTACCACGGTGACTACATGCATAAAATAAAGAAATATATAACTGTAAAACTGCACTGGAGAACTTTAAGCCATGAGAATATCTCCAGGGCTAGACGTGTGGAGACCATGTCTAAATAACAGCAGAAGCTGGGTAAAGGGTCGCGGGCCACACACTCATCTGTTGACTGGATTTTCTCTAGGAGGGTCGTACCTGACAGATGTGGTGTGGTGGGCTGGCACACTGTCCAGTAAGTACAGCACCATCTATCAGCTGTACTCAGTCGCTTTGGCACAGTTACTGAAACAAACAAAGTACAATCCTCAGACCACGTGTTACATTCAGCACATCACTCTGTGTGACTACTCAGCTCATGGTAAAAATGTAAAGAAATCCATCAATGAGTAATTTATTGTCATCAAACAAAAGGTTTCTTAATCATTAGACCGAGACAGTCAAAATGCATAATCTTAAATCTCAAATGACAGTATGATGGTTACCCACTGTTGTGTATTCTATGTTGTCCAGTTGCTAACGTTGTGTATGGAGGCAGCGGAAAAGTATAGATGTCAGCCATGGCACAGGCTAGACTTTCTCATTGTGTGTACACACCTGCCAACCGCAAATACATAAAGAAAGCTTTTACAGAAAAAAGATATACAACAGCAACGTTATCAAGAAATACTGGACAAAATGTGCAAGAACAAAGAAAATACGCTGCAAAAGTGTCAACCTCAAGGGTCATCCAATCTCCCCCCCCCAAACATCTGCTGGGATATATTCACCTGTCACCTGTTTGGTTGCTCTATCTTGTAAGGGAGTTGTATTTTTCCAAATCTATCCTACGTCTATCCATCGGACAGCTATTACAACAACACCACATATCTATGATCTACCCATTATCTTTCTGTCTATTTGTGTGACAAGTTTTTGTGATTGTTGGTTGCTCTATTTTGCATGTATGGATTTACACAATGAACATGTGTATAGCTGCATTTGAGAGTAATAATAGGCTCACTCTGTGTATTTTTTGCCAAAGCAATTATTAATGACTGCACTCATGTGAACAACTGACCTAATATAAATAGTCATATAGTTTAACAAAGTTTAATAGTCATTCGACAACTGTGCCAAAGCGATAGAGAAAAACAGTATCACATACTGAGTTTTGGGCAATGTCTAAAACTTACATTTCAAACAATATTTGAATGTATAAGGCTACATGTTTTGACACACCTATTTATGAATCTCATTAGTGATTATTGGTCAAATTGGGAATTTCCTGGCGTACAATGTGGCCCCGGCTGTGATAGTTACACCACTAGGAGCCCTGGGAGTGTTATTTGGGTAAGTCCAAGAGAGAATGATGGCTTTTTTTTAGCTTGACATTCATGATATAGTGTATATGTTTGTGTACACAGGTTAACATAAGTAAATAACAGACTTTAGTTTTGAATTATAAATCCATACTCTGTAATAAAGAGATGTGTCCTTATAGGTAAGTCCTAGCAGACATTTGCTGATCAGGCAGGTTTGTTACCACAGATGTGGTTAATTATTGATCTGTTTGTTAAATATGAAAATGGTTCTTCTCAATCTGTATGAATCATTTAGGTACCATGGCGTTAAACCAGGATGAACTGCTTTATTCTCATTGTGTCACTGTATAAATGTAAGAGTGCAGACAGCTTCATGTTTACCCCGTATACTCCTCTCAGGACTCCTCTCAGGACTCCTCTCAGGACTCCTCTCAGGACTCTATGAATTGCCTCGCGTATTTTGCCACAACATGGTGTTCTTGTGTGATGCAGGGCTGTGCTGGCTTCTTGGATCCTGAAGGAGCATTTAAATATCCTGGGAAAGCTTGGCTGTGTGTTGTGTTGCTGTGGCTCTGTTGTGCTCATCGTTCACGCCCCTAAAGCGGAGACCGTTACATCGAGACTGGAGTTGGAGGAGAGGCTATCGGACCCAGGTGACAAAATCAATTTTGTGTTTTACTGATCCAAAGTAAGCACTTATTCTGAATTAATAACTTTTTGGAACTTTACAGTACAATATGAAGATAACGTCATTCTCATCCTGCAGTGTTTGTAGTGTATGCCCTCTCGGTGGTCCTGCTGCTGGTCCTTCTCATTGTGTGGATTGCTCCAGCTCACGGCACATCAAACATCATGGTATATGTCGCCATATGTTCTCTCTTGGGAAGCTTCACTGTCCCAAGCAGCAAAGGACTTGGCCTGGTTGCACAAGACGTCTTTGGAGAAGGGCCGTCGAGCAGCAGAGCTCTGGCTCTCTTCCTGGGCTTGTTGGGGACTCTGGCTGTCAGCATCCTGATCCAGTTCTTCTTCATCAACAAGGCCTTGGAGTGTTTCAGCTCCAACACATTTGAAGCCATATACTATGTAACATTCACGTCCACCGTGATTCTGGCTTCTGCTCTTCTCTTCAAGGAGTGGACTGCACTGACGTTGACAGACAGCCTCGCCATGCTTTGTGGTCTGACGACAGTGTGCGTCGGGGTCGTTTTACTCCGCATTTCCCAAGAGGCCTTGATTACTTGGAAGAAGAAGACAGACTGATTGAGATTCCTTCACATTTATAGGACTTTTGTGCCAAACTGCATTACTTAAAACAGTGATTTCCAACCAGGGGTACTTGTACCCCAGGGGAGTAGGGTACTTCTACATTTGCTACGGGGTATGTAAAACAAATTGTATGGTAGCTCTACTAACTTGAAAATTAAATTTAAATTAGGATTTGTTTTAAAAAAAATACGATGGACCCTTCAGGAGAGGTCATTATCTTCACTCGATTTTCTGCGCGGGAAAGTCACCGGAGGACACAATCTTCTGGACATAGCCACACGGAGACATCCAGGGACAGTTGTGTGGGGCTGAGAGTCTTAACGAGCTCATTTGGCAACGTAACGGACGTTAAGTAACCTCAAGAAGTTACACACTAAAATCAACTGCAACACCTAAACACTACACGTTGCAGTTATGTACAGTAAGTGTGTGAGAATCAGTTAGCAAGAGAATGAAGACTTTTCAACGGGTAGCTTTAAGAGTAAATGACTAACAGTTCAAATGATTAGCTAAAAGTGACGTTAATGGATAAGTGGTTGAAACAGTGGTGCAGTGGATATGACACATGCCTCTGGTGTGGGAGACCTGGGTTCAATTCCCACTGCGATACATCAACCAGTGTGTCCCTGAGCAAGGCACATGCTCCGGAGCCGTGTGACCTCTGATATACATGAGTCCTTGGATAAAAGCGTCAGCTAATGACATGTAATTTAATGTTACATTCATCTTCACTCCAATAGTAGTAGGCTAGTAATAGTACAATGGCTGACTCAACTATCAATACTGACAGCTCAATTGCATGAAAAAAATGAACAGTATGCACTTTAACATAATAAATAGTTATACATTTAGAACATCCACTGGTAACCGATGAAGGGTACGTGAGTTCATCCAACAGGGCTGGAGGGGGACCTCAGTCCAAAAGGGGATGATATTATTATTATAACACAGAGTCTATGCTTGATTTGATTTTGAGTCCAGTTTAAATGACCAAAATGTATTTATTATTAGTACAAGTTATTAACTAGTTTAACATTTTACTAGAATCTTCTTGCAGTTTCTCATGGAACAGTTCTTAGTTACTGTGTAACCCACAAATATCACCAAAAGGAAAACTTTTTCTTTCTTAAATCATTCAATCTTTAACTTCATTAATAGTTACGAATGCAACTCTCATCATCATGAGACCGTCTCTTCACCTAGCACACCTTTTAAACGGGGGAACAGTTGATGGGACAACCTTTGTTTCGTTAAAAAGACACTGCGAATAATTCTGTTTCCTTTCATCCACTCAGAGCTTTAATAGAGCCCTTACATGTTTCTCCTAATCGTAGACTGGATCCGTGTAGAATCACCTGCACCTACATTCACCTGACTTATTCAGTGTGCCTGTGAATTATTCAGTGTCATTTCAGAATTGGTCTCTAACCCGTGTGTTGTCTTCCTGTCTACCATTGTCCTTCCCCGGACAAAATTGAAAATGACTTTTTTTGTGGTGCTTTTTCAGTTGTTTTGTTGTTTGTGTCGCTTTGTTTGATGATTTTGGCACTTAAAAAAAAGAAATTCCCTTTCTTTTTAAATTAATGGTCAATAAATCTCATTTAAATGACATTCCTAATTTTTGAAAAAAAAGCTGAAACTATGAATTATTTTTGACTAATAGTTAACATCTGAGGAGGGTGAGTGAATCACAGACTGGTTTGTGTCAAACTTTAGTCAAAACTGTTTTTTTCCTTTTAAATGCTATGAAGAAAAACTCAATGAAAGTCATTCATTTGACCTGCAAAGCATGGTGCATCCAAGTTATGTTTGGTCAGTTTGGTTGTGATCAACCCATATTTCTGATATAAAAACTTTGAAAACGGGTGTAGAAGGTAAGTGAAGGAGAATTTTGTTAAAAGGAGAGAATTGTAAAGCTGATATACCAAATATAAACCTTTGTTCTGTGGCCACTGGCTGCTTTGTCTCAATATTCAATGGTACTACATGTGATTTGGATTATGGATTAATTCTGTTATTGAAAAGTGATGTTCTGGCTGTGGCAAGCATTTGTCATACGAAAGGGTCCAATAGAAATACACTATGCTTACAAGCCGTATGACTCATTTCACTGAACGTATTAAATCAAATAAGTTACATATCACCTGTAAAATATTTTGTAAATGCAGTGGTGTAGTCTATGATACGCAGGTACGCAGCATACCCACTATGAAAGAGCCAGGATTTCCACCCACTTAAAAATACCCAATGACATGTAAAAAAGTACTTTCCATTACATTTTTTGATATATTTTGAATGGTCATCTGTATCTTTATTTGCATAGACTAAATAAAGGTGTATTAAACTTTAAAGTGTATCAGAATGCAAGAAATTAAGTCTCTGGCCTTTAAAATTCCAATGGGGAGGACACCCAGACCCCATATGTCCATTCTGGTCCTTATAGATAGACAGATATTGATTTAAAATAAATTATTCCTTCAATTAGTTTAATAAAACGTGAGACTGATATAGCCTACTGTCATTAAACTATACATTTATGTCATTTGGTTGGTGTAGTGTATTGTAATGTACATACATTATGAATCAGTTTTTTTTTTAATTCATAAAAGTTACTTTGTGCTGATATAATGTAAAATGACTGCAGTAAATATCTCATGGCAATTATTAATTTTCAGAGTTGACTTTGTATTCAGCTCTAGTTTATGTGTGGTTCTGGACTCGAGCCTGCGGAGGGCACCCGGCTCCCGTGTCAGGCAGAAGAAAGAAGCTCGCAGTGCGGCAGTCGTCGAGCGGAGCTGGTCGCTGCTGGCTGAACATGGAGAGAGCACGCAGTAGCTATGTGATGGTTAGCCGCAGAGCCAGGAAGTAGGCTAGCTATTAGCTAACCTCTAGCTACTACCACTTTTTTGTTGTTGGGGAAACAACCAGCCATTTTTGGACAGGTATTAAACTCTCATTGTGACTTCTCGAGCCTAGTAAGCAACCGCTAACCTCATTCTTGATTACCGCTAAGCGACTTTTGCTAGCCAGTTAGCCGTGGCGCTAATAAAAGCTAACCTGGCTAACTAGGGCTATAATGGCATTTAAATACTTGTAGAATTATCAAAATGTAACGCCGTGGTACCACCACAGTGCTGCTGCCACTGACAATAGTGTAAATGTAACGTGAATCACCGGATAGTTGGGAAACTGGGTGTAAAAGGCGACTTCGTAACCCTTCACCTAGCGTTCCCAGGTTAAGGTTAAGGTTAACCAGTCGCTTCCTGAACTCCTGTCTTAAGTAAAATGTTGACATAGCTGGTGATGGAGTAACGTTAACACAAGGCGTTTCATGTACAACACCCAGACACACCTGTCTACGAGCCAAACGGGCCAGTCCTTCCTGTGTGTCCGTATAGGATCAGTAGCAGAGAAACAAGATGGTCCTTAATTAATGTGTAGCAGCTTATAATTGTATGGATTTATCCCAAAATAGCAGTTTTTTACTTTGTAATATCGCCTGTGGAAACGGTAGGTCATTGTCGGAAGAAACCCAGCTACCCTTTGACTTTTCTTTACGGCGGCTGATGAATGCTTTGTCTTCCATGTGCTCTGTTCTCAGGTGTCTGGGCTGGCCAGGACTGAACGTTTGACCAGCATCTCAGCTGTCTGGTAGTCAATGTGACGGGTACTTTGACAACTTATCCAGCTTCACTATGGGTCAGGACAGGGGGAAGTATGATTTTTACATCGGTCTCGGATTGGCCATCAGCTCCAGCATCTTCATTGGAGGCAGCTTTATTCTCAAGAAGAAAGGACTTCTGAGGCTGGCAAGGAAGGGATCGATGCGTGCAGGTACTGACCTTTTTCTGAGTATCTAATGCACATTACAAATAACCCACTCCAAGGAACAAATTGCCCAACATTGTCAGCTGAAGGATGGCACTCCCTGCTCTTGTTGTGTAACACTGAAAGCCAGTTAAGTAGCCAAACCAATGGGGACAGTCCATTTACACACCTGATTACACCTGCACTACATTTCAAGCTTGCTTAGTTTTACTCACCTCTGCAGGGTGGGTTTGTGTTTCTATGGATGTGTTAATATGTGTGTGTGTGTATGTGAGTCATCAGCACTGTCTTAACATCTAGTAAACATGAACTTCACCGTGTCACTTCAAATCCAGCGCAGCTGCCTGATTTGTAGTGTGATGGTTATGTAATTTAGGTTTTGCCTACATGCAAATGTTATTCAAAAGAGTGGAATCACATGGTCTAAAATTTGTTGTTTTTTTTGTCCTGCAGGCCAAGGCGGTCATGCATATCTAAAAGAATGGCTTTGGTGGGCTGGTTTACTATCAAGTAAGTAATGATACTCAGTAGTTCTAGGTAGCATGGATGTGATGATTTGCACAACGTTGAGTTGGTTGAAAGCATTTTTCTTAGACTTAGTGACTGTTGTCCTCAAGACCTTTTTTTAAATGACTTGGACTAAGTATTTTAGTGTGTTGTTGGTCCTCGCTGTTCATTGAAGTGCTGTTAAACCATAATATACCCAGTCTAAAAAAACAACTTTTAACCCAGACTCTAAAGTCCTTTGACCTGCAAAATACCAAACCCAAGCTTACATCTTTGTACTTGATGTTGTTGCAACAGACCAAATCTTCAGACAGTATTTCAGTGTTTATCTCTGCCTGCCTTTTATTACCTCATAATTATCCTTTCCATACTTGGTAGTTAACTGAATGTGTTGTAATCCCTTACAGTGGGAGCAGGTGAAGCAGCCAACTTCGCAGCATATGCCTTTGCTCCGGCGACCCTGGTCACCCCACTGGGAGCCCTTAGTGTGCTCGTCAGGTACAGAAGACTCACTGCACGACTTGGACACTTCAACCTCGTCTAAATTGGCTTCTCTTCATATTTGTACATTGTGGACTGTAATCACTATGTCTGCTGACTGTAACTGTTATTGCAGTGCGGTGCTGTCGTCGTACTTCCTGACGGAGAGGTTAAACCTGCATGGGAAGCTCGGTTGCCTGCTCAGCATTCTTGGCTCCACCACAATGGTTATCCACGCTCCGCAAGAGGAAGAGATCAGCAGCCTGGAGCACATGGCCAAGAAGCTGGTTGACCCAGGTACAGAACAAAGCTAACATCAGATATTGTCCACAAGTAGTTCTTTCCCTGAGGTTTCCTTTCATGCTTCACAACAAAAATATTAAAACTAAAACACATAAGCTGAAATACAGCCATGCCATATCAGAACGGTGCCTATTTTGCTCAATTCAGATGAGTGACTACTACATGAATGACTACAATAATTAATTATACTTATATTTTATATACTTATATATTTTTAAATCCAGCTAAACATCCTTATTCCTTTTTTTTCTAGGTTTTTTTGTCTTTGCCACTCTTGTCATCATCGTGGCCCTCATCTTCATATTTGTCGTGGGTCCCCGTCACGGTCAGACCAATATTCTTGTCTACATCACCATCTGCTCAGTAATTGGGGCGCTATCAGTGTCCTGTGTCAAAGGACTGGGGATCGCCATCAAGGAAGCAATCGGCGGGAAAAGCGTAGCGAGAAACCCACTGGCGTGGATCTTGCTTTTGGGTCTGGTGGCCTGTGTGAGCACACAGATCAACTACTTGAACAAGGCTCTGGACATATTCAACACCTCCCTGGTGACTCCCATCTACTACGTGTTCTTCACCACATCAGTGCTCACCTGCTCTGCCATCCTCTTCAAGGAGTGGGGGCACATGGGCACAGACGACGTGATCGGCACCCTCAGTGGCTTCCTCACCATCATCGTGGGCATCTTCCTGCTCCATGCCTTCAAAGACATTAGCGTTAGCTTGGCCTCTCTCGCTGTGTCCATGAGGAAGGACGAACGGGCTTTTCCCACGGCCAACGGCGTGGCGTCCCACTACGACCTGCTACATAACGAGTCCACCGACAACACGGAGGACAGAGAAATGGGCTTGCCTTTTGACAGCGTCTCTAGGAGGAATGGGGCAATGACTTCCTCGTTGGATCATTAAGTTGTTTTTGTCCGGTTTTTTTCCAGCTGCCTACTGACTCACCAACCATAGCATTGTTGTGGAATATGACAACAATAAGACAATCAACTGTATGGGGACAGTGACTTGGACAGACCAGTGGATTGTATGGTTTTAATTCGCCTTACATTTCAGAATATGACCTGGTCATATTCAGTAACGGTTATAACTTAATTTCATTCCTCTGTAGCGCTGTAAATGAGTTTATTTTTTAAGAAATGTTTTGTTCTATGTACATGCATATTCGTGCACTGACTTACTTTCTATAAATCAATCCGATGATAGTTTTAATATATATTCTATGAGTTCCTGCTGACAATGACTACATTAAAAAAGTACATTCACTATAATGGAGTTTTTCGTAATACTTGAAAGTGACAATTTTAGTTGGAAGTCGTTATGAACTTTTTTTTGTAGTGTTCACATGAAAAGCTCTTGAGATGAACACAGATTTGTTGCATATTTATTGAATTAAAATCATAAAAATATTTGAAACAAGGCACAGTGAATAAATGCTTAACATGACTATGAGCTTTGTTACCTTTTAATTTCCTTTAAAATATTTAGCATGCATGTTCTACAATATAGAATTCAAATGTACTTTCACCTCCCTCCCATTTAAAATAGTTTACTGTCCACCCAGAACATCCCAGCACTGCAAAGCCTTAAATACGTATCTGATAAAACTAATTTCACCTTCCTGATCTCTAGCAATCTGCAAGTATAAAACAAAGAATAGTTCATCTATAAAGGGAAAATATCAATTTCTCATAAGGCACAAGTGAATACAAAAAGAAAAGAATTCTGACCAAAAGACGTGGCCCACCTTCCGTACATGTAATGGTCCTTTGCTACTAAAGACCCAAAGTAAATGGGGAATATTTGCGGATAGTCTAGTGATGCTGACAGTGTGGGGAGCTCCACGCGGGTCCACGCCACCTCAGCTGCTGGCGAGTGACTGGTGTATCGGGGGCTGGAAGCATCGCACGTGTTCGACCGGCATGTTCTCTCCGTCTCCAGACTTGAGGTACTTGTTCAAGATGGCAAAAATCTCATTGTTGAGGATCTGGAATTTGCGGATTCTGTCGACCATCTTTTTCAGTGGCTAAAGAGAAGCAGAAATACACATATGTTGTAATTACAAAGATCTTTCCACTTAATAAAATGAATTATTTAGTGTTGGTTAAAGCGGCCTCAAGGATCGATGTAAAGTGAAGCACAGAGCAGGGACGTGTTTGTTCCTAAAGACTCATTTTACAGATAAAGTGCTTGTGTAATAGAATATGTTAAAGCTGCCCTGCCACACGTACCTGAAGACTTTGGGGTAATGTGAGTTCTACCACAGACTCTTTAACTTGGTTACCGTGGTAACCTTGTTTCAAGCCTTTCTAGTGGGGTATAGAAAGCCTGCAAGAAGACTCTGCTCCATTTGGGTCAGTTCTCATTAATATTCAACCAGCTAAGCTGCTTGACTCTCATTGGCTAGCAGCTAGCCAATGAGAGCCTGGATTTCAGCATCCTTTACCCAGCTCATAAAAAGTAATGAGACATATTTCAAACATGCTTTAAAAAAATGCAGGTAGAACTGGTTTTGTGTGGCAGGGCACTTTTAAATTGCAAGGTTCAAAATAATGTGATGAACTGATGTGACGGCATAAACAAAGCACGCAACTGCCCTCAGTTTTAGGATGACATTCAAAATCAAAGCCTGAAAACATCGAAGAAGAATGAGCATTTTAGTACAGCTGGATCATGTCAAGGAAGTCATGAGCTGCCTGCTAAGCGTCATTTCTCCAACTCACCACGCTCTTGATGACCTCATCCTTGCCGTCGTGTTTCTGCACCTTGAGAAGGTGGTAGCTGAAGTCGAGGATGTCAAAGCGCCGGTGCTGTCCCAGGAGGGAGATGATCATGCAGCCAGCCCAGTGGAGGCCGTCTCCGAAGCACTGCCTGAAAACCAGGAATGGGTTGCATGAGAATAAAAGATGTGGTACTTTATATATAAAACCAAATAAAAATAAATCTCTGAAAGTGGTTGAGAGGATACAGATGTGTGCGCTGCTGCACTCACTCCACTGTGAACTCATGGGCTCCCACAGGGATGCAGTACACAAACTGCATGGCGCTCCACAGCCGGTGGAACTCCACACACTCGTCCACGTGCATCACGCCGTTGCTGGGCAGCGGGCCACGCCAGATGGGGTCGTCCAAGAAGCCTCGCACACGTGTGAGGATGACCTCGAACATGGACAAACCGCAACACAGCCGCTCTTTGGTCAGAAGGTCGCCCTCGCGAGCAATGGCAATTTGCTAAAAGAGACGGGAGACACGTTAAAGGATTCATTACCGGTCAGTCTATATCCATGACTGGTAATTTACCAGTTAGTCTATATCCATGACTGGTAATTTACCAGTTAGTCTATATCCATGACTGTTAATTTACCAGTTAGTCTATATCCATGACTGGTAATTTACCAGTTAGTCTATATCCATGACTGTTAATTTACCAGTTAGTCTATATCCATGACTGTTAATTTACCAGTTAGTCTATATCCATGACTGTTAATTTACCAGTTAGTCTATATCCATGACTGGTAATTTACCAGTTAGTCTATATCCATGACTGGTAATTTACCAGTTAGTTCCGGTGCTGCCAGACGTTCTGCCAGACGTCATCCTCTCTCTTTCACACCTTTCCTGTCTATCCACTGTCACTATCTTATCGAGAGAAAAAGCCCCAAAATATAAAGTACGGGCAGCTTCCTGTCCTGGCGTTTTTACCTGTGGTGTTCCGAGGCGCTCTATCAGTGGAACCAGGTGCAGTGCTGTGTATTTGGCCTCCAAGCGCTTCATCTTGGCATCCAGGCGTTCCCCCTCTGCACACAGGGAGGAAAAGAAAAGCGTGAAAGGATGAGTCTGCTGATGTTCTATTTTCTTAGTATTTGCTGTCTAGGTTTCCAGAGAAAGAAGCCAGAGCTTGACGCTCTGAGTCCACTCGTCTCGTCGTCATTTCACTTTTACACAAGAAAATTCATGTGCAAAGAATCAAACAATGAACTTATTGCATCACTGTAAATATGAACTGTAATTATGGAAACTGTTAGTTCTGTAAATATTCCTTCCAAGTCCCTCTAGATCAACAAACCAGGTGATTTCCTGTAGTTTTACTACGTAGAAACTTAAATTATTGCACGCTAATTAGTAAAACATCAGCTGCAGTCCTGCTCCTACAGGCGGTGTATCTGTTCTCAACTGTGACTCAATCAAAGCCTCGCTCGTCTGTGTTAATCAGCATCATCAGTTAGGATCATAAATCGTTTTCCATCCTGACGATGAATCGGTGTGGACCTTGAACCAATCCTCCTTACTAAGCAGCCTGTCTCTCATCCATCCACGCTCACGTCATCCAAGTGATGGAGCGGTTGTTTGAATATCTAGCCCGTATATATCTGGAGTGTCTCATTAAACCTTTGGAACATGGTGAACTGAGCCCTGCCTTGTGTCACTCTGTTCTCAGAGAGAACTGCTTTCAGAAACATTAGAAAAATGATGCTTCAAACGGTTTGTGCTTCAACTCCTTTGTTAAACCATTTGCATCCAAACTGCTGTTTTAGTAATTCTGTCCATCATGAAAGCTGAGTGGCCTGGCAGAGAGGAAGTGTCCCTGAGGGCAGAACGCATAATGTGGAGGAGACGCCAGGCATGACCACAGATAAGAAGCAGCTACTGTGAACCCAATAACTAACTTGACTCCCAACTTCTTTAAAAGTCTCTGTTGTGAACAATCTTTTCTGTGCTTACGCTGTAAAACTCTACCGAGTCACCAGATGACAGGGTTCAAACCACCAAACAATGGGTAGTGGAATGTATCGACAGTATCCTAACCCTGATTTTGTGTGTTTTTCCTCTGTACCACAGAGCTCCATTGTGGTCCAAATACACAGTGAGTTGTTCAACTGGGGTGACGTGTTCTTCCATTACCATGAGCCAAACACACACTCTTTATTCTGAGTCCATCACAACATATTACATTAGTCTGCGGCTTACTTAAACCAAGTTCTTTTTTTAAGATTCTAATTTTCTCCTTTTAATGCTTTTTATTTACTAGCTAAAATTGACATTGTAACGGCTATCTTTCATCTCGTTTTTATCTCTCATGAGCTATGTATTGAGTGTCAACCTTTAGTTTGTATGTTCAAAGTAAATGTGACTGTAAATGTGACATTTCAATTGTTTCTAATAAAAATTGATACTAATAAGAAAACCCTGGCTGAAAGTATGCTTCATCAGAACTGTCGGATGGTTGAAAAAGCTTCAAAAACTCAGCCAATCGGACAGTCCCACTCATCTGGGAGCTGTGGTGAGGTGAGGAAGTTGCCAGGGTTCTCTTGCCCTTGTTTTTTTCTTCATTACACATCTGTCACTCCAGCTGTTGAACACTAAGGAAGCTCTGCAGCAACAACTGCCTGAAAATGTCTTAACCCCATATTAAAAGGATTACTGCATCCCACTTCTTTTTGCTCAGCACACTTGAAAATAAATCAATGTTTATTTTCCTCTTACCTTTGACATGGACTCTTGGAAGAATGTTCTGAAAAGGTGCAGCGTGCAGCAAATCACAAACTTCTTCCTGTGACTGGGAGGAAGATACAGAGAAAGTCAAATGAAAGCACATTTTAATTACATGCTGAATAAGTGAAATTCTCCTGGTAAATGCCATCACTTAAATGCATTTATCCCGTTTCCCCCCAGACGACTGGCGTACAGGCGCCTCAGTGATTGTACCATAAATGTAATGTAAGACTTTTCAGTTGGAAATCAACTCCATGTATCACATTTGCACTGAATTTGGAAGTGTTCCAAGTGAAATGCGTACCAGACTCTGCTCGCTCAGCAGACAGAACAGCATGGCGTTGCCCACCTCCCTCAGGTTCTGGAAGCACACCGTCTTGAGCTCAGCGTACTCAACAATGTCCTTCAGCTGGTGGTGAAAGAATTCCAGGATACCTGAAAAGAAATAGAGCCTAAATGCAACATCTCCCACCTCCAGTTATCTGTCACACAGTTTCCCAGCCCTGAACCGTCTATGGGGCTGTACGTCAGCGTCTATCCTATTCAGTGGGAAACACATGCTGCTGGCCGTTTGCACCGCTTTTGTTACAACACGGCACATTGTCTGGTATTGTGTACGGGTCTCTGCAAAATGATGGTGTGATTCGCTCCCAACTCGATTCTCTTTTCTTTTTTAGAATGAAAAAAAATTAAAAAAAAGGAGAAAAATATTTGAGTACAAACATAGGTTCTTTTTTCTAATACTTCATTGAGATTTGATGGCATGCTATTTGCTACAGCCCGCTGATATTATTGGCCAATATTAGGCATTTTCAAAACTATCGGTATCTGTGTTTATAATAATAAACAATTTAATATGTTGGAGAAAAAGAAATTGTGTTGGCGTTGCATAGTCTGTCCACCAGAGGACAGACCCTGCAGAGATCTGAGGACCAGGTAACCATAGTCCTCAGACTGGACAGATAGTCCAGCTAGCTGTCTGGATTTACCCTGCAGAGATCTGAGGACCAGGTAACCATAGTCCTCAGAAATCCACCAGAGGTTAGAACACCAACTAAGACAGAGGACGGGGACGGACATCCAGCAAAACCTCCGGTGCACCTGAACAACCCCGGAAGTGAAACGTTGGGATATAGACTACATGGTCAGTTACCTGGGGAACCATACTCATGGCGGGGCAGTCTGCAGATCTTGGGCATCACCTCCATCAGGGTCTTCACATACTGCATTATGGTGCCCTGAAGCTTTAAGGGAATAAGAGCATTAAGCAGCTTATCCAGTTCAAATACTCATTAATAGCAAACCATCAAGAACAGACACACAGAAAAACAAATCTAACAAAGATCCCCTTTTTTAATGCTTATTTGGTGATTTATTTATTCAGTGACATCAGTCTCAGTCATAACTAACAAAGAAAGAGACCTCCTAGAACCCTCCTCATTCTGTAACAGCAGGAAGTTCCACCAATGAAACTGCACCTCCCACACACCATTCCTTCTCACTGTCCTACTCACCAGGCTTTTGACCACCTTCAGCAGTTCCTCCATCACCACGGCGATGCCCTGGTAACCCAGCAGTCGACACATGACCTTAATGTGCGGGGGACCCACAAAGTTCCTGTAGGTGTTGAAAATGCTGCTGTACGCCAGATTCAAGGTCTGCATGCAGAAGAAAGAGAAGTGATGATGAGAAGAAGATAAGTAACAACTACCCACACTTAGTCATCACTCAAATAAACACTGTATGCTTATTATCATCCATGATGCGTCAGGGAGTGAGGACGACTCTTTAAAAGATAAATGGTAAGCAGAAATGGTTTCTTTTGCAGCCACTGCCCAGAAACGTCCTCTCCATTATTAACAACTGGGTAGAGAAGGGGACTGAGTCACTCTGTCACAGAAAATACTTTCAACACACCAACATCCAAGGGCACATCAACAGTTTATGTTTGGAAATTGTACAAAATGTGTTTTTGTTTTTTTAAATAACTTAATGTCTAATGGCTGTTAGCATCCACCAGAGACGATGATGTTCCTAAAAGCCCACAATACATAAAGTACATGAGTGAATCAATAATTACTGCCGAGCTAACAGCTCTGCAAGGCTGTCCCAGGCACAGAGGGGACTTCAACTAAATGCCAACGTCAGATTTCATGAATTTATTCACTACATGCTGATGTTTGGCAGGTATTCGTTTATAAACTAAAAATGGGACAAATTGACATTTTGGCCTGACGATGGCATTAAATTTAAAGTCTGGGAATCAACAAAGTTGTTCCAGTTCACCCCGTGAAAATATGTACCAATCCATTGAGATAGTTGAAGTTGGCCCTTAAAACCACAAATGGGAACCTCATGGTGGTAATAGAAGAAAGGTCAGCACCACCAGAGTTAGTAGGCATAATCAAGTGCATTGTTGAAAATATCACCAAAGTCGTTGAGATATTTTAGCCTTGACCAATGAGGACCGACCACCTAACATTACCATGCCATGGCTAAATAAACTGTCCCATGAGATAGTCAATAAAAATAAGTATTACCCTAAATTACAACTACACCTCTATTTCATTTTGCAATCCTGAATTGTGTAATGAGGATAGTAAATCCTTGCAACCTGCCTGGAAGACTAGGAGACATCTTGTGGGGAAAATGAAGATTCTTTTAAGATTATTATTTTGGGGGAAATTTTAGGCCTTTAATTGACAGGACAGCTGAAGACATGAAAGGGGAGAGAAAGGGGGGTCGAGATGCAGCAAAGGGACGCAGGTCGGAGTCAAACCTGGGCCCCCTGCACCGACGAGTAAACCCCTAAATATGGGCACCCGCTCTACCAACTGAGCTATCTGGGTGCCCCAAAATGAAGATTTGAACCTGACGGCGGCAGTAGAGGAAAGCTCATGGACAGTTAAAAATGCAAAGGATTTTGTGTCCAAGTGAAAAACAATCTGTTTACGGGGGAACACAAGTGTCCGGAGCTCATTGGCATCATTAGGAATCAACCTCTGGGGACCGCGAATAGCCACAGGAAATGCTATGACAATCTGCCAGCAGCTGTTAAGAGACTTTGCTGCAGAACAAATGGTCGGACAGACGGATCGAGCCACTGAACATCATTTCAGCCCCCTCACCAGACCCTGCCACTAGATTTTAAAAAATACCATACGGACCAAAGTGCTGTTCAAGGGGAAATGAATGATCAACATCACCATGATGTCTGCAGATGAACTAGGAGGACAAAATTGGGAAGGAAAACAATATCAAAGAAGCCACAATTCCAACCATTTGAAAAGAAATAGAATGAACCACTTGGATGTGGAACTGTTTCTACACAACGCATTCTTTTCTTTTCATCCACTGCAAGAGGCTTCAGCGCCCTCTCTCCCCTGTCGGCAGAGAGTCAGAGCTGCCGCTGCTCTAATCCAGCAGCACTCCCACTAGTGTGGCAGCAGAGGAACAAGGACATGCCAGTCTCCGGTCCACTCCTGAGGGTGCAAACCAACGCGGAGCACCAGGCGTCAGGGCTCCTCGTTACCCGACAGGGGAATAGATTCTAGAAAGACTGACAGGACGGCGGGATATTTGATCTGAACCAACACCTCAGGCATGACAGATTGGGATGTTCAGCACGTGCTCGCAGTGTTTTTCTGGTAAGCAATGCTTTGACCACTTATTACTCTCTCAATATGGCTCATTACCATATAGATAACTAGGTTTTGTTGCTATGGGCTACAGCTGGCGCAACAGGAAAAAAGGAAAAGAAAAGCCTATTTAAAAAAAACCATACCTTGAATGTGCCTTGTTAAATGAACACTTGTTCACAGTTCCTTATTTCCACATGAAATTATTTGGTTCCATGTAAATAAAAAGATATTTAACATGGAAGATCAAATCTACTTTTCTATTTTACACTTTAAAGTATTCTAATGTCCAGCTCCAGGTCATGCTACTCACACATGATCAGTGGGGATTTTACAGTTTTACTCAATCGCTTTGGCACATTTACTGTAACAAATGTTTAATTTGCAAAACTAAGAAATCCTCACACCACGTGTGACATTCAGCACATCACTCTGTGTGACTTCTCAGCTCATGGTAAAAATATAAAGAAATCCATCAACGAGTAATTTATTGCCATCAAAACAAAAGGTTTCTTAATCATTAGACCGAGACAGTCAAAATGCATAATCTTAAATCTCAAATGACAGTATGATGGTTACCCACTGTTGTGTATTCTATGTTGTCCAGTTGCTAACGTTGTGTATGGAGGCAGCGGAAAAGTATAGATGTCAGCCATGGCACAGGCTAGACTTTCTCATTGTGTGTACACACCTGCCAACCGCAAATACATAAAGAAAGCTTTTACAGAAAAAAGATATACAACAGCAACGTTATCAAGAAATACTGGACAAAATGTGCAAGAACAAAGAAAATACGCTGCAAAAGTGTCAACCTCAGGGGTCATCCAATCTCTTGTCTGGTCATGACATTTAATCAACATCACACCCCTAATATCCCTCCTCTCAATGCAATGAGGGAAAGATCTTTTGGCACGATGCAGCCAGCCCCCCCCCCCCCCCACCCCCAGAACATCTGCTGGGATTTATTCACCTGTCACCTGTTTGGTTGCTCTAAATTGTAAGGGAGTTGTTTTGTTCCACATCTATCCTACATCTATCCATCTATTCTGCATATAGGGAGTTACACAATTAACATCTGTATAATTGCATTTGAGAGTAATATGATTCAATAACAAGACTTACTTGGTGCATTTTGGGCCAAAGCAGTGATAAATGACTACGGTGACCTAATGTTCATATAAATAGTCATATAGTTTGATGAAGTTTAATAGTCATTCAATGATGTTTGAAAAAAAGACTGTAGCCACTCTAGGTTGTGAGAACGCCACCTGTCCTGTAACAGGTGACTTTACAGCACAGATGAGCCAACAAATCATTCTGCATTATGTCATTTGCTGAACATCTGTGCGTAAGGCACACTCATCTCCCTCCCACCACCGCACTTTATTCCAGATAATCCTTCATAGAATGCTTATTATCCTCCAATGCTTTTCTTTCACTTTTGTTGTCTGGTATGATGGGTAGGTGGCCACGACATTATACACAAATTTATCTTTAGCACTATACACTGTGACCTGGAAGTACATGTAATTTAAAAAAGTGTTTTTCCTCTATAGGTGGACCATAATCACGCCAAACATGCCACACATCACCAACAAACCTCTTTTCATGTAACGACTACTTGTTTGTGACGAAGGCTCAATATAGAGTTCCTTGCTGGGGCGCCTGGGTAGTTCACCTGGTAGGGCGTGCTCCCCATGTACAGAGGCCCAGTCCTCGCTGTAGCGGCCACGGGTTTGGTTCTGATCCTCGTCATTCTCCCTCTTTTCTCCCCTATCATGTCTATGCTGTCCTAGCAAATAAAGGGCTAGAATGTCCCAAAAATAATAAAAAAAAAGGTTCCTAGCTGAGAAGCACAAAGATCAGACATTTCTGGGACTAAACGAAAAATGAATTAATCCCGTCAGTCTTTTATTCAGTTTATGTTATCTCTCTTTTCCAGTTCATCTTAACACCATGAGAACACAAAGACCGTCATAACCGAGGAAACTCATATCTCATCAACTTGGCTCTACAAGCACACGGACAGACCAACCGACCAACAGACTACAGAAACAACTGTTGCATCATGGGGATTGCGGTGTACAACATCTCGGCCACCTCGGCCAGAGTGAGCTGGCCGTCGTCCCCCGGCTGCCTGGACACCTTCTATAGCGTCATGTATGACCCAAACTGGAATAGCCTGCTCATGGGATACAAGCGCAAGAGTTTCATGCATGAGGAACGCATCCCCGTCAGTCACACCAGCACGCACCTGGCCAACCTCCTCCCCCAGACTGCCTACTTCTTGTGCGTGACGTGTCAGGCAGCCAATCCGGTTCGCGACCAGTGCCAGGTGTTCAGCACTCTGAGGGACGGCAGAAAAGCTCACGACCGGGCCGGGTGGGAGCTCGCCATGGGCGTCTGGCTGACCTGCTGCATCTTGCTCCTGGTCATCGCCGGCATACTGTTGTGGGGGTGTCTCCACTCCATCTGCTCCATCCCCAGTCAGAACGCAGACGGCTGCCATGTTGTGACCCACTCAAACCGCCAAGACATGTCTGGATCTGGACGCCTCTACGCTCCCAGACGCACCAGCGAGGACAGCGCCAAACATGCCAGCATCATGCAGCCCCCCCTGTCCACGCAGACCACTGGCAACATAATTACCCAGGACCACGAGCTGAGGACACTCGCTAAGCTGTCTGGCACCGAGCCAGTATGAATCAACTGGATTGAGGTCATCAAAGCATTGTTGTGCCCAGACTGAATTATCCCAGAGTTTTTTCATCCAATGTTTAAATTCTACGGAAGCCCAGAAGGTGTGGTGGAGAAAAAAAATAGAAACTAATCTGTGAATGATAAATTACTAATCCGTGCTCTCGATTTATTGTCTCTTGTTTATTATCTTTAATGCATCTGCAGTTGTTGCACTCAAGATTTCATTAAATGGGTCTTTGTGCAATGAAAATAAAGGTTTATCTGTTCTTATCTCTCATCTTAAAACTCTGTGCTCTCTTAATAATTTGTGCTTGCCCTTGAAACATTACTAATATTAAACACACACACACACACACACACACTTTATCATCTGTTCTTCTTGCCATACTGCAACCATGACACTGCAAGCTTTACATGTATCACTTTGTGCATCTTGTACAAAAGAAAAAGCATTTGGCTGTTGCAGTCAGACAACTAACCTCAGGCCAACACCGTCAGATCGAATTCTTATTAAGTTTGACTATTTGGAACGGCCTTCAGTATTCTACTAAAATACAACAAATCTCACTTTGAATTAAAAAAACTAAAAACCCTGGCATAGATTAATGCACAAGAGAGCCTGGCAAGGCTGACCAGATTTATTAAAAAAATATGTCATGCAATTGCATTGTCAACTGGACAAAGCGACGCCGAAGCATCATGAAAAATGATGCTTTACGAAGCATTATGAAAAATGCATTAATATTACCTCTTAATATACTCAGTAAATGCCCTACTTAACTTCAAGTCTCCAACAAGCCTGACTTTCGACGGCGATTCAGGCATCACGTAACCGGTTTGTGGTACGTCTTATTGTATCAGGCTACATTACTACATGATTTAATTCAAAGTTATTTGTTATTATTTTGGATCAGGGATGGGGGACTTCTTCTTCTGCATGCCAGAGAGCCCTGAACTTTAATTTACCGACAGTTTCAATGTGTACGTGTTTTGTTATTTAATTGCCTGCCCTTTTAGAACAGCTGTCTGGGAGAAATGTCAACATGGGATTGATGGATGATGGACAGTCAGGTGACAGTCTGATTTCATCCACATCCCGCTGCATCCTCTGACCTAGCAGGAATGACGCACTAAATCAAGAGCACAAACGTTTCTCTGAGACACCCGTCAGGCTCTTACTGCGCCACTCCAAAGTTCTCATTGATAAATGTTCTGCAAATGTAACACTGAAACAATGACTCATCCTGTCTATATAATTTGCTCTTGTAAATAAGAAGCTCATAAAAAACTTTTTGATCAGTGTTCACTTTATCTCTCATATGTTTTTATATATTTCACACATCATTTACCAAATTGATTTTTTCCCATTTGTATTATATTTGGCTTCAACATGTGAGCATCAAAGAGGTTATACACACCCAGAAATTAAAAATATGCTCTTTTTTTCCATGCATGTAATCCAAGAAAATAAAGTGGTGATGTGGGTGATGAAAAAGTACTGACCTTTGACCCGTACAAGTACTGGGGCTGAGCGTTGGGTGGCTTGTCCCTCTGGAACTCCTGAGAGAAAGGCAGGACAGTGCGCACAAACCTGGACACACACAGAGAGAGTCATCAAACATGTATCGCTGTATCCAACATCTGGGTATGTAATAGGACTTGGTATTGTTAAAAAAATTTGAATATCGGTACCAATACCAATACCATGACTTCTATACCTGCTCCTAAACAATACTTCTTTTGATACCAATTTCATGACACAAAAAGAAATGACAACACCACACGTTATGGCACAAATCTTTTTGTTTATTTTCCAGCTCAGACTACGTGAGCCCCTTCTCTGTGTAACGTCGAGGTTTTCCTGCCTGTCTCTACTACATGTAACGTTAGACAGCCAATCACAGACACTATCAGATCATGGTAGAAGCATGCCGCAAGCCTATTGGCTCTCTGATGCTGATGAGATTTACTCCTTAGATATTAGAATTGGATATTGAATGACGAGGCATTTTTCAATACTCAATACTTTAAAAGCAATTAGGTTGGTGTTTTAAAAGCGTTGAATTTGGTACCCGGCCCTAGTATTTAATGCACATGGTGAAGCATCCGGGATCTCAATTCAGAACGAGCAGTGTTTCTTTTTTAAAAGTTGGTCTGACCCTGAGCGGGAGGTCTACAACCTGAGATCCCTGTTTGCCTGTATTATGTAATAAATGATTTGTGTGACTACCAAACGGCCATTTACCATGATGCCAGCACACTACCATGACACCTTAGCTGCAGAAAGAACAGGCAGAATATTGACAAAAACAGCTGACAGTGACTAAAGCTAACGCACCTGTTGGTGGAGCCGTTGTAGCAATAGTTGGGCAGGAAGTCATAATTGAGCTCCCAGAAGACGTGCAGCGTTATCCGGCCATAGGGCGCCGACACGTTGTGGTTGGCCTCGCGGAACATGGCGTCCAAGCTGTCCAGGGTCAGGTACTTACTGAGGAGCTTGTGTGTCATGCGGTTGATGTCCAGGAGACCTTCCAGTTCCTATACACAGAAAGAATAGTCCACAAGTGTACACCAACACACAGTAGTAGAACACACAAGGATGTTATGTATTTTTTCTTTTTAAGATTTAAAAAGGAACATACCATTATTGAGGTGAGGTCCTCACTCTCAAAGCGATTGATGGCCAGATCCAGAGACTTGTACAGGGCAGCTGAAATCCTCTGCGTGATGAGTCTGTTAAGATCAATGGAGCGGCCTAGAAGCTGAGATACAAAACCAGTTAGTTAGACGCAACATGGCGCTGGAATAACAAAGGTGGAAGTACAGAGCGGTCACAGTGCATATGACTGGTACCTGGACGTGGCGTTGCTTCAGCAGTGTTTCGTAGCGGTTGGAAGACGGCCAGGGAATGTTGGCCCCTTGGTTCTTGCAGTCGGCTCTCAAACGTTTGTCAAGCAGAAGACTGAGGGATTCAGATAAACCCAGAAGGAGTCAAGTTACTGGGACGGGGTGTTTCCATCAAAGAGTGACTCAAAATCAAAACAAAAAGTGCGTCACAACAGTGTTTCCCAACATTAACCTCCCAAATTAACTCAAAAGACACTGACATCAACAGCCTTGTTCCAAATAATCCCTTCAATTAATTACAAGTCAATGCTGAACAACACTACAAAAGTGGACTTGGACTAGAGTTTCATTGTTCTTTTCTTTATACAGTTAAATTGACAAGGCTACAAACCCTCACACACCAGGGGCGTTTGTGTGCTATTAGGTAGCACAACAATATTTTTTTTTTGAACGGTTGTTTTAAATACTAAGCGGAAAATCTTACACAATCTAGATTTTTCTGAGCTTTGCACCACAAATAAAGAAATCAACCAATGAAAGTACCCCTTGGGATACAAGTACCCTTGCTTGGAATCCCTTACTCAATCACTGACAACACAGGCAAACCCAGCACATCCTTACTTCTGGAACAATATGAAACGCAACGATATTTCACCTACCTTCCTGCTAGGATCTTGTAGTAGACAAATATCTGATCAGCCAGCTTGTAGACAAACTGATCAAAGCACAAGTTCACCTGAAATAACAAGAGAGGTTCAAATTAGCATGTGTGTGTGAAAACACGTTTTGAATATGTGATGATCATCTTAGTGGGGAAGAAACCACGATCACTCTTCCACTATCTGTCTGCAATTTTGGGATGTTGCCATTTTTTATTTGTATTAATTTAACACAATGTTTTGGTTATTACTAGGGAATGAAGTGAACTGACCATGGTGTTTTAGTGGTGGCTTGGTAAGAAAAATAACTATTTTTTTCACATGACAAAAAATAGACAAACCACAGTGTGTCCCTAACCTCTATTTACAATTTCAACTCTATTTTATTGAATATTTGATATTGATTCTATTTGTTGACATGGATAATGCTTATTCGTAGGCAGTCCTTTTTCCTGTTGCCAACTCTCTTTTATATCCAACAACTCCAAAGTACTGTAGTACATGCACACAACTACTACTACTGTTACTACATTAGTTGCATTATACAATTACACATTCTGTGTTGTTGCTTCTTAATTTCAAATCATCCAGTACGTACACCAAATATTTTATTACCTCAGCCTCTATTTCGTCATAGAGGAACTGCTTCTTGAATTTGGTCAGGGCGTAGTTTGCGCTGTCATTGTACAAATCCAGGGGATACAGCACATACCTGGAGGAGATTAAAGAAAACAACTTTATTTAAAAGAGCCTTCGTTTGAATTGCACTAAGTCTGTGTCCAACAGTATGAATACGGGCAGAGATTGGAATATGGCAACTTGTTCAAACGAAGGGAAGCTGACAGAAAGAGCCTCCCCGGGGGGTTAGAGACTGCTGACAATGTTGCGGGATACAAAAGGTGCAGAACCAATATATTAGTCAAACCAGATTAATCCAATCCTGAAGACCCCAGTCTGGGAAAACCTGTCAAGCGTTTTCAGTCGGAAATGTAAAATTTAAATTTTGGGGATTAATTATATTAAATTAACATAAATGAGTGTACTGCACTGTTTATCAATGTGAACTGTTCCCACATACTTTACACTCAGTTTCATAAATTATTGAACAGCAATTTATTTGGGTTGCATAACATGATACCGTTAATATTAATGTATACATTTGTTTTTGCATTTTTGGGAGAACCGTTAAAGAATTAGAGCATTTATGATTTATGCCAGTTGATGTGCTTAATGGCTTATGTAAAAACCTGCCTAGTATCAACATAATCCTACAGCAAAGACAACATTTCTGCTTAATCCCAACCGAGGCTTTTACCCAGGGTCCTTCTTGAAAACATAAGATCGACAAGACAAGAACTAACAACCACTGAAGAGTCTGAATGCATCTGGCCAGTCACACAACTAACAATCCCACACAAACATTGAAGTCCAAAATGTGGTTAGAAGAAGGCAAATATACAGTGTGGCATTTTAGTACTTCCACCCTTCAAATTACTCTGTGGAGAACACGTCTGTTACATGAATGAACCAAACCTGCTGCGTTAAGAACGGAGCCTTCATACACATGGCACACGTTGGCATTTTTAAACCTATAATTGTTGCTTCTCAATATCCCAAAAAAAGTGTAATTACCCCAGAGTGCTACACAACAGTTTCTCTAGACCTCTGAACTTTAAAAGACAGAGCCTTGGTTGGTCTATTGTCCAACTGCTTGATGGATGAACCACATGCTGATTTCAACTATTGTGATAAAGCTAATACAAGCTAGAGAAAAGCTCAGAGGAAGACGTCAGGATGCCTAAAGAATGATAGCAGGACATTTAGTAGGAATGAGAGAAGAAAGCATGTCTACAGCCCAGAAAGCAGAAGCAGCACGTTAGCAGAGCACCAGCAGCTTCACTGTTCTGTCGGCGTCTAAAAAGGATGCGTTCAGGCACAGTTTAGAGTGTGGGTCAACCGTGTTTTGGAGGCACTCAGAACCCAGCTTTTAATCACTACAGTTAGGTTGGAAAACTGGAAGAAATAAAGCTTAAGTCCCAATAATATGCTTTGGGGGCGTTTTTACACAAATGAGTAGCAAAAGTGAAACGTTGTGTTAGCGTGCATGAGACAAACAACAACAACAAACGTTATGAGTGTGAAACTGAAGTGGAAAGTGGAATCCTTTATCACAGTACACAGAATATACTGTATAATCTGCTTACTCCATCATGGAAGCTTCCTTGGTCTCCAGGATGTGGTCAGTGAGGATCCAGGGCATGGACATCTCGATGGGGAACTGGATCCTGCGGCCCATTGTGAGCTCCAGGAAGAACTCCCTGAACCAGAGCTGGGAAAGGTCACAACACTGCTGCAAGGTCTCTGTATTGGAAGAGGAAGAGGACAGCTTTTACGAGAAACTCTGCATCATAGAGCAGTTCCATAGCAAGCAAAGGGCTGTCAAAGAGCTACGGGGTCAAGCGGTCCCTTTTTCTTACCACTGAAGTTCAGCAGATGCGTGTAAAAGAAGGACTCGCGGTGGAACTTCTCCATGTCCAGGATGGTGGGGCCATCCAGACTGCTGCGCAGAGTCTTCTTAGAGCCACTTTTGTCAGCAATGAGAGACTCCAGCATAGTCCTCACCATGTAAAGCTGGGTAGAAAGAAAAGAAACATCCTTGAAATACTGGTATTCTTATCTCATTCCAACCTAAGATAAGAAGCATTTGTTACCAATTTATTACAAGGAATGCCCCTCGCAGGGGGGTCCATCTCTGTACTTTCTCAAGTCTAGGATAAGGTTTTTTAATTTGTTCTTGTTTTTATTTAGTGTCAGGTTGTTGTTGGAACATCACACTGGACCTCGCCTCGGGAGGCAGATGAACCCTCCCTCCGAGATGAGTCCCACCTCAAATTATGTACAGAGCATGTGTAAAAGCTCTTCTCTCTGTGTTGCCTCCTACAAGTCACAGAATATTATCTAATTAAAAGCAACATTTACTAAGAATTTTTAAACCATAACATACATGCATCAGCGGGGAGGCTGAAGTGCGCTGAGATCACCTAACTGGGTGACAGAGAGTAGCTGTTTAGCTGGGCTTTGTAGTCCTCCACCTGGAATCCAGATTAGTTCTTGGAACTGAGCCTTAAGCTGATCAGTTTGGTTTACGCAACATAAGGGATGCTGCCAATTTGTGTCAGAGATATAATATATATACACAAAAAGCAAATTAGCACAGATGATTAATAGTCAGCACTGTGTTGGGTGGATTTAAAGAAAGAATAATGACGTATTAAAGTCTTCCAGAAAGACCTGGAAAGAGAACAATCCAAAATACCGAGCAGGCTGGTTCATGAGGCGGAGCCCTGCCTGAGATTTTCTTGGCTTATATATTATCTCTCTTAACATGGAATGATTCAACTCTGACATCTCTGAGAAGCCAACGGGCGCTGTGAGCTTTATAAGCGTGATTACTGTGCTGGGTCACAGTCCAAGGTAAGGTGGTGGGAAAGGATATCGATAGTAAAATGTTGATACGAGGAGTGTTTTATAGGCAAAGGCGCAGAGGTGAGACCTGTGTACTGGAGGGCCCCACTGCTCGGCGAGGAACCTTGATATCAAAACCCCCCTTGGGATCTTTTTCTCCCCGGAGGGCAGGGTCGTTGGGTGGCTCCCGGCCCGTCTCCCAGTCGCACACTGTCTTCCGGATGGCCTGGAGGACGCTGCAATGAGAGGACATTTCAAAAACTGCAATGAGTTTTCTCCTCAACCGTTGGAATTGCTGCACACAACTTCCTTTGTGAATTATGAATGTGATAAATTGCGCGGAAAATGTTGTTGCTAGCGACAAATTAGCTGGAGGGCCTAAGCGACTCGGTAGGGTGTTTTTTTTTACCACAACCGAGATTTCTAAAAGGAGCAGCTGCACACAAGTTCACTGGCGCGTGTCTGTGCAATCTGCAGGAAAACAGATTCACCATCACCTCCAATATTGCAATACTCAAAAAGTAATATAGTAATGTATGGTTATGAAAAGAGTAATATTTAAAGTTAAGATTTTAAAAATTTGTTTCTGTCCACTTGATGAATGCAAGTCAAATCTTCACTCTCCATTTAGCTGGGTTTTACTCTCCACCAGACCACCATGACCAGTGACCAAAGTCTCCCATCACAGTTAGATTATCCCAAACCTGGAACCAGAGCCCACAGGAGATGCACATGTCTATATTTCTCTCAGACCACTTGTATTATAATATGTTGAAAGGCCAAAAATAAAAGGCCAACCACAGCAATGAATGTACTCATATACTTATACTCATATTCTTCACTGACGAGGGAGCTTTCAAAATTGTTAGCCACTTTTTGATCCAAAAAAACTCTTAAACTACTTGTGTAGCATAATCTAAGTATCCACTTTGAAATTCATGTTTTTAATAACTATTGCCACCTCTCAAAATCCTCTCAAGTCTGGCTCTAGTTGGTTCTTTGGCCAGAACTGCCACTCGGCCTCAGCTCAGTCTGGGAGTACAAGGGCAACGTTTTCTGCATTCTCAGGAACAGGGATTGAATAATTTACGCAGCCATGCCTTTGGGTGTTGAACACAATAATGTATGTATGGGTGCTGTGTGACAATCTGCAGCTGAGATGTGAATGTGATTACTTGAGTAATTTTGACTGTGGTGCAGTTGTGGGAACAGTAAAAAGTTATACTGGGAAATAGCTGTCATGTGAATATGTGAAACCTTTAGACAGGGAAAACAGCTTTGAGGCGAGGCAAGCCAGACACAGGAGTGTTCCAGAGTAAGATAAGATACACTTGAGGGGGGGTTGCAGCTGTGACTGTGTGAAGAAACATAACAGTGGTCCAAACCTCTGGATGACATTCTTCTTCTTCTTGATGGCTTGTCGCAGTGGTTCGCGCAAAGTGACCTGAGCAAAGTCCTGCAGAGCCGAGTAGATGGTGTGGCGGATGGCGTGATTGAACACACTCTCCATGCGTCCCATCAACACCTGCAGTCCCTTTATCATTGCCATCACCTGCCAAAAGCACAACATTTAATCACCGACGAGACCACCAGCAGTTCAAAAACATCTATGTGTGCGATGAAGTCGGAACTGACCTCCACCAGAGCAAACTTCTCCTCGCATGTGTAGTTGTATCTGGTGGCTCTCTCGTACTCCTCAGCGTTGTCAGGGCACTCTTTGTTGGAGTACTTGTCGGTTGGATGAACTAGTTTCCAGGAGTACTGTGGGGGAAGTTCAAAGGTTTTTAAGAGATGTTGTCTAAAGAAATCCCACAACAACCATAAACCGTTGTAGCCATACCGTATTGACCCAAATATAAGACGACCCTGATTATAACGATCCCCTCTTTTTCAAGACTCACTTTTGGAAAAAGACTTTTTGAAGTCCAAATCTTGTTTTTAAAATAAAATTACTTTATTTGAAATTATTGATATTAAAAACACATTGAATACACTAAGGGAGGCTGTGGCTTTTAACATTTTTCAAATACAATCTTTTTTTTTTAATGTCTTTTAAATAAAGTTTTCACATTTAAACAAAATAAAACATAATCACATTTGTAAATAAACAACTTATGGTATTTAACTCAAATACCATACAAATCAAAGTAAACGGTAGTCTATTGGTGGGCCTGTTTCTAATAACAATTAGCTTGTTGAAGTTAATTTGAGTGAAAATAGAGTTAGTGTCGATTCCTCTCCACAGCGCAACAAAAAACCGAGTGCTTCAATTTACATTACCGCTCGGGTCGGGTTGGGATATAAAAAACAGACTGCTTGTAGTATTCTGGTCAGGCTCGGTTACTACTGTTTAGTTCAGACAGAAACACTGTAGGTGGCCCGAGCCGGAGCTCACTGTCACTAATCAATCCCATGCTCAGGATCTACCGCTCGTCATCCCTGCTGCCAGGTGAGCACTTATCAGACGTATTTCCAGGGAAAAAAATTACTGTATTTATTTATTATGTATAATTTACTTATTTTTGGACCATTACCGTTATTATACTTGAAGACCCTTTTCAAGTCTTTGCCGTGTCTAAGAATTTACACAATGAATAAAAAGTAATCAATGAGGTCTCCATTATAGCTCAAGAAAACTGATTAGAAATCAGATTCTTTTCTTTCTTTGCACATGTGCTTCCTCACCACTTCCATGACGTGAGCGCTCCACTGGGAGAGCAGCTGGATGCCCTGCAGGGCCAAGTCAAACAGCTTCCTGTACTCAACATCAGTCTTTTGGGCTTCCTGACGCCCTGATCCAGTCACCACCTACACGGACACAGATTAACACACTTTACCATGCTGAACCCAAAGCTGCCTGCCCACACCATGAAATCGGGACCTGAAGGAAGAAGAAGTGGCCAGACCTAATGAAACGTACTGAGTGAGAGCAAAAAGAAACGGGAGAAAGTTGCACCAATCAGGGTGTGACCAATACAATGACTTTCTCATCTTGTACAGTTTCTGTCCTCAGTGTGTCAGCAACTCTGATCTATGGATCAGTCAGTTACATTTCCATCTGAATAACACTGAATTGTGACTCCTGGAAATCCTCTGGGGCAACAAATCTGCTGAAAAGCTTGTTAAATGACTGATGGTAATTTAAATTCTCACAACAGAAAAAGCTTTTGAAGCCTACTTTTACAGAAGCTTGTCTGTCAAAACAGCCAGGTGGTGGATGTACTTTACCTTTTTCACGGGGCTTATACCTGAGTAAAAGGTAAACAATAGCAATGTAGTGATCCACCCTTCAGCAGTATCAGCATATACTCGCTCGAAAGACAATCTAACACCTTGACAACGATCAGAGAACCTGGGTGTCTCACTTCAACCACGAATAATTCGCTATTCATACTAACCTCGCTGTTGCTATAGCGAGCCAGCTCCGAGATGAAGCGCATGTGATCCTCGCGGATCTGAATCATCTGCTCGCAGATGTTGTACTGGGGGCTGCTGGATATAGACGTGCAAGTCCACCTAGGGGGTAATACAGAGTGAATGCAAGAAAAAACACACAGGGATTACCGGAGAAGAAGATGGTACCATACATGTAGCCAGAAGGGACACAGTGATGCACAGGAAGTCAAAATCTAACATAATAATATAATTTTAATATTTTCACCCAGGAAATGTGTGTTTTAATCCAAACCAACAACAATAAAACACTCGCTTAACGTTTTGGAATGTGAAGTAGTTTAACAAAAGAAACCAACAGACATTTTACTTTCACTCTTTTACTTATTTGACAGTCCCAGCTCATAGACACCCCCTGTTCATAAAAAGGTGAATTCCTCTGACCTAGATTTGTTCTCCTCAAAGTGAGCACTGGTCTTGATGTACCGGGACAACTCAATCTGCATGTCGCCAAACAGAGGGACCACCTGCAGTTGCTGTGAACACCAACAACAAACAGATGTGCATATTTATACAATATTAAACAAAGGTACAAATAATTACTGAATAAATAAAAATACTGAACAATATTAGCAACCATCCCCATGTGTGTGTACACTTCCATACCTTGAAAAACTTGTCAATCTTGGTCAGGTTTATTCTCTTCTTGGCATCTAGCTTGTAGATGTTGCTGCTGTTTCCATCCATGAGGTACAAGCCGAATCCCATCACCTAGGAAGAGGAACAGTGGTTCCATTACTGTCAACAACGCTCCAGAACAATTGAATGAGTAGTTTAGTATAGTGAGATCACATATGTGTATTTGTCTACACTTTTTACTTTCTTTTCAAAGATCTAGAGGGATAAAATCAATATAGTACACCACAAACCTCTCAATCTACATTTACGGTATATGATGCTGTCTTAAGTGCTTGGGTACACATGTTAGTCATTCTTTCCTAAGCTATGTAAGGGTGTGAATGTGGATTTAGTGGGAAAATAAGATGGGTGGAACTGGTACATCATCACCGGTCCTTTTCACGTTACTTTACTGCCCCTGTCATTTTGTTACTATAATTCCGTATAATTATGTGCAAAAACAACAAAGAAAGAAGAATGTATGAGACCAGAGAAGCAGTCATTAACCAATCCCATCTTGCAGATGCAGGGCCTTACTCACTTTGAGCAGCATGTGTTTCTCATTGGGAGTGAGGTACATCTTGTCCTCGTAGTAGTCGACACACAGGTTAACAATATCTGCCAGCAGCTCCTCATATCCATTAATCACCTCCAGCTGCTGCTGCAGAGACTGGCAGACAGTACACAATAGATTGAATATTGGAATTCACTAATTCAACTTTTCCTCATTGCATGCTCTCACACACAGACACAGACACAGACACAGACACAGACACACACACACACACACACACACACACACACACACACACACACACACACACACACACACACACACACACACACACACACACACACACACACACACACACACACACACACACACACACACACACACACACACACACACACACACACACACACACACACACACACACACACACACACACACACACACACACACACACACACACACACACACACGTACCAAACTCATTTTAGTACATGGGCCACATATCCCTAATTTGATCTCAAGTGGACCAGACATGTAAACCACTCTGGAAGATCAAAAACTGTTTTCTTGTCAGCTTGATGTTGGCAAACACAAGTTGCTTCAGCTACGACAGCGTTCGAAGGCCATTGTAAGGAAAACAATTATGCTGGGCGGTTCTGGCCCATGGGCCGTATGTTTAACACCCCTGCTCTAACAGGATGTACTGTACATTGTGATGATAGCAAGGCCAGAAAACTGGTGCATATCACTCTGTGGCTTTGGCCTTTTTATTGACAAAAGTCGGCGGGTCTATTAAATGCTATGTATTTCTGCAGATGCTCCAGACCGGTCTGGGAACACTGAAACGGGTTTAAGAAAAGAGCAACAACACCACCCAGCAGTTAAGAACTTGTCATTTTAAGGTGAACATGATCTAATCGTAATAATGTTGAATGAACAGTATGATGCACATCTGACCAACCTGGGTAATTTTGTTGTGGTTTGCCAGGAACATGGACAGGTTCTGAGACTCCTGGATCGATGAAGGCTCAGACATTTTTCTGAGGAACTGGGCGGCGCTGGGCAAAGGTAAGAGACAGATTTTGTTGGATTAAAAGAAGAAAAATAACAATTCACACCAAGCGAAAATTAAACATCTTCCTTCTATCAGTTTATAAAGCCACCTCCCCAGGGCCCACATCATTGTCCAGCTGCTCTATCAAATATTAAGAAAATTATATAATGCAGTCTTCGAATTCAAACAGATGATTCTCCATGCCTTCCTTAAAGCTGTGGTAGGCAATTTAATTTTTGCGTTGTTAGGCAAAAAAATCCAAAACAATCTTTCAACATCTTGTAATTCAAGGGGTCTGAGAGAAAACTAGACTTCTGCACTGCTCTATTTTCAGGCTTTAGAAAATCTTCCTGTAACAGGAGACTTTGGCCAATTACAAATGATTGCAGAGAGAGAAAGCATTCCTATTGGCTGTTCTGTCCACTCATTGCCTTTGCTACAAAAAGGGGAAAAGGGGGAGGTGCAGGATGAGGACTCACTCAACTTCAAGTTCTAGCAGGCGTTTTCCTTTTGCTTTCCTCTAACTGCAGCTTTATGAATTACTGTGTTTTTTTTAATAGGGGTATGATATCAAAATGTGACAATATTTGTTGTCAACATGAAAAGTAGTCTCGTGATATCAGTACACAAGTGCAGACCAGCAGCGAGCATGGAGTCTGGCTATGACTGTGTCAGTGTCTCGTCACTCCTAGTTGTTAGGTTTTCCAGTAATTCCAAAGTAATCCAGTGGTAGTTGTAGAATAACGGGAACATTGCAAACAGGAATTGTTAACAGCTGATTGGGCATGCTCTTAATGGTGCCAATCAGCCAGCGTAAGTAAAGGCTTAGAAAAACAAATTTCCAAGCTAAATCACTGAATCCATGGCATTATACTTCCTGTTTATCCCTAAAACAATGGGAACTGTAGTTTGAAAACATAGCTCATTATATTTCTGAAACACTGACATGCTCTTCTAACCTATCCATACATATACAGCTAGTTACTATCTCCCCTGGGTTGAAAACCGAGACACCTGGTTGACACAAATGCGTTTAAGCAGTGAAGTATTGGAAGGACAGAGAATGGTCTTAATGGGCGCTGAGTGATGCTGCCATCTAGTGTCCGAGGTTATCAAGTGTGTGAATGTATGCACTTTGTCACTTTCAATGTTCCTGAATACCGTTTGTAGGCGGAGTGGTCGTTCTTCACGCTGCATTTCATGTTCTTCAGCTCATCCAGCACAGCGAACATGTTGATGAACTTTCCGAGGGTTAGCAGGTATGCCTCCGAGACAAAGTCTTTTCTGCGCTCGATGTGACAGAGACGACGCACTTCTCCGCAGAAGCGGTCGATTGCTGTGCGCTTAAGGAGAAAAAGACAGAAATGATTGGGTTTTTTACAGCATTGCCAGAAGGCCGCCAAGGAGAGTCCCCGCTGAATGTAGAATGTAATTCACCTGGAAGTACATGAAATTCATCAGCTTGGTGACTTCCGGCTCTAGGACCTCCACGGTCTTCTCGTAGATCTCCACTCTGTTGGGCTGTTCGTTGCATTTCACCTAAGAGAGAAACAGACAAACGGTAAAACAGGAAGTATTGTTATGGGAAAAGCAAGGTTACAGTATAATGTGGAGAAACTTTCTGGATTAACTGTTCTGTCAACAACATGTCAGAAAAGTGTTAAAAAACAAATCAATTTTTCAGAGTGACACATTTAAATTGCACATTTTGTCCCACCAACAGGCCCAAACCCATAGTTTGACTAACTGTCTCATGAGAGCACACAATGTTACCAGACACACAGTGATCACCTGTGGTATCGCACGCGAGCAGCTCCTCCAGGTGTACAGCATGATGGCGTACTCCTGCCCCTCCTCCAACATCACATTCTAATCCAACAAACAAAACCAGTCAGTCTCATCGAAAACTGAAGATCAACTGATCATCGAAACAACAAACAATCAAACTCACATTTTCTAAACTAAATCCAGACACAAAACAAGACACATAAGGACTTCAAAATGCATGCACCATTGCTTCTCTTCTGTGTCATTTAATCCCAGTGGTTGGCAGGGAAGTGCATTAGTGCTTTCAAGCCAGCCGTGCCTTCATACAAAGTGCTGTTTGATTCAGACCCCGAGCAAGTATCCCTCACTAATTAGGCACAAAGCCCTACTATTCCTGTTAAGAGGAGGTCCAAAGCATCCGTTTGTCCCTGGGCCATTTGCTTCTGGGCCTGGATCCTAGAGGCTGCCTGCTAGACAATACCAAATGCTCTGGTTGGAAAGGCAGATCCTCTTCACAACAAGCCCTTGACCTCATTCTGGTGGATTCATGTTTCCCACCAAGCCATTACTCAGGTTAAAGAGAACTGACAGTGAAAAATGAATAGCTAAAAAGGGATTTCCCAGAGGTGGGACCCTCCTACTGTACCATGCTGGAGTGGACCGTGGCCTGCTCAATGTATCTGGCGATGCCGGTGACAAACGCATTTCGGTCCTCAAAGTTGGTGTTGAAGTTGGGCTGTGGGAAGATGGGAAATGAGGTTTACAAATCAATGACACAAAGGTATGGAACATAATATAAAACATGTTAGGGAGCACCTTGGTAGAGGAGGGGTGACAGCACATGCAACCGAATACCAGGTTCAATTCCAGCCTCGGGACCTCTGTTGCAGGTCATACACCTTGTCTTTTACCCAAATAAATTCATATTTCTGCTTTAATCGTTACTACATTTTGCATGGAAATGTATTCCAGTGTTTACTAATCAAACAGTTAGCCAGAATGGTGCATTCATGTGCCATCGTTAGTGGACTTGTGCATGTAATCTTTTTCTTTTGCAGCCTGCCACTAATAAATCTAATCCTGTTAGAAACACTGGTTTCTATCATCTTTTGTAATGTTTTGGTAAAACACAGACAACTAGATTGTTTCTCAATCCTGTTCCCTTAATGTACAACGGCCCAACAGCGCAGGTGGCACAAGAGAAGCAACAATTAGCACTCTTTAAAAAAATATTGATAATGCTACATTATATTTTGATCAGTTAAACCATTTGGGGAATATACATATGTAGATATTGTTACTTAATTGTTTGCAATTTACATTTTTTGTTTATGGCTTTATGTGTCTGTTCTCATAGCAGTTTATTTCTGTTAATGAAATACACTCACCGGCCACTTTATTAGGTACACCTGTCCAACTGCTCGTTAACACTTAATTTCTAAGCAGCCAATC
>NC_048415.1:23478474-23481969 GCF_013103735.1 Etheostoma cragini
CACACACACACACACACACACACACACACACACACACACACACACACACACACACACACACACACACACACCTGACCTCTCCAGCACACACCTTTTGTGATTTTTGTTATATTTTTTATATGAATGTGTGCAAACAATAACCAACAACGTTTATTTAGTAAGTGTGTGAGTGTGTGAGTGTGTGTGTGGGTGTACACAGTGGCAAAGCGCAGCTGTCAGCACTGACCTGAAACATGATGGAGGAGGGGAGGGGCTCGATGCATGGCTGCTGGTCTGGAAGGGGCAGCTCCTCCAGCAGGTCCACGTTGGACAGGGCATCTTCTAAAGTCACTGTGGACGTCATGCTTGCTGAAAGGGACAAAAATAATCATGGTTACAGCTTTTTGTTCAAGAAAGCAGGACCTACAGTTCTTATCGAACCCAATAAAGCGTGGCAGGCATCAGGCAGCAGCTCTGCAGAGGATGGGCTAGGAAAGCTAAACTGAACTTGAAGCTAGAAACCTTCCAATCTCCAAGCTCTCCAGTAAGCCGACGCAGCTGCAGACATCGCACCTTTGGCTCTGAACAGCAACCTCACAGAGTGCTTTAGGTTCCCCTTTCTCAGTACCACACCAACAACTTCAGTGCTGAATCATGGCCTCTGCACTGCTGAAAACAAACTGATAATCTAGCTGCCTTTATTCTTTCTTAAAGATAATTCTTTAGGACCTTTTAAGGCCTTTATACGATCTAAAGCAAACTTCCTTGTATGTGTCCTCAAACCTGACAAATAAAGCTGATTCTGATTATTTTCACAGGACAGCTGAAGACATGGAAAGGGCAAGAGACATGCTGCAGAGGGGGAGTAAAACCTGCTCTCCCAACTGAGCTAACCCCCCACTAATCTAGTTTGCTTTTGCTTGTCATTTCTGTGTATGTCTTCTCTTTCTGACATGCATAGTTCTTGATGCACATAAACATTGTTTGCACTAGAACAGACGTGTGATCAAACCAGAGCTGCAAAGATTCATCAAACAATCAATCACTTTAATCGCCTTTAATTTGGGGGGGGGATGATTAATCCAATTAATCTTTGCAGCTCTGGTTGAAGCCCTGGAAACAATTCCAGGGCTTTAACGACTTCAATGACAATAAGATACAGTCCCAGATGTCTTTGCTACGAGTTATCAATTTATACTGGAAATTGAAAAGGTGCATTTGACTCAGGCTATTTTAGTGATGTTGCTATTTCAGAGCGTGATGGTGCAGAGTCATTGTTTTGGTCTTTAGGGTAGTCCCAGTGATGACACATCATTCCCAAAACAGTGTCATTTCACAAACTGTGAAAATACTGTCCAGAAATGTTCCTCTCTGCAACATGACTGAGTTTGCGGCTCCCATGCCTCATTGATGTTTTACATGACTACTTCCAGGAAAAACACTGAAAACCCAAAACACTTGTTTGAAACAAAACAGATCCATTTGGTTTGCATTCTCGCACCGCTGCTGCCTGCTGACTTTCACACGTCACTGACACCCCAAACAATCAAAAAACCTATGGCAATCAGAATGGACAGTGAGTCAAACAATCCCCACACAGCGACTAACACAACACAATGGCCTCACTGCAGTGACTGTGTGAACCGGCCACTGACCCCCTTCTCTGTAGCTGGACGCACAGCACAGGCCACGAAGAGGAGGGGGTCCATGCTGGAGCCAAGATTGGGATTTTGATACTCACTTTTATTTTGATGAATTGTGCATAAATGCATTGATTGTCTGACAGTCCATATAATTCAAAAGAACTTGAAGGGGCTGACATTGCACATATTGGCACATGCAGGCGTTATGGACAGCACACAGGAGAGCCTGAATGGCTAATGCAAGCGCAGGCATGCACTCACTCCACAAAGATTTCTACAAAGCATGTGGCCAGCGTCATCAGCATCAGATTCCACAGATCTTTGGCCACAGAAATGAGACATCAAACATGCTAGTTGGTTGGGTGGATGTTATGGTAGTTTTAAGACTTCCCTGCGTACATAAAGTTTTGACACAAGCCAAAATACATTTCATTTTTAGGTTATTTTCCGTTGAATATTAAAGTTCATAAATAAGTGTTTTGGCAGGGCTGGTTGAGTGGCTCTATATCCATGGTAATGAAAGGGAGATTTAACTTCTGCATGTTTGGTTTTGTTGTGCAGTGAACTGACTTTATTCACAAATCTCACCCTGGTAAAAAGTTATGAATAAGTGAACATTAATAGAGTCTGAAATATAAAGTTATCTAACTGTAAGGCGTGTAAAAACAGGTGTGGTTACTGCAAAACACAGCTTTTCAAAAGGGAAGGAAGTTATATGGGTAGTGCCACATATGTACAGCCGTTTCCAGAATCTCCTTAATGATGAAGCCACATGTCTTTTTTTAGTTTGTCAAACTGAACTGCAAACAGTCAAGTAAGCAGTATAACACTGCAGATCAGACAACAAAACAGGGAAGTATGAATGGCCGACGATGAGAACATGTGATGCACGGCCTCTTCAACGCAGGGAACGACCGACACTGGACTGATGTCCGAGAAACTGAAAGCAACCAATAAAAAGCATTACCACGCAGGTCTGCATTTTAAAAAACTGAGAGATATGGAGAGAAAGAAAAAAAACATGATTTAGCCTACAGTAGCTTTGGCAAACAACCATTTTAATTATTTAAAAAAGGAACCTTGGTGGCTTTTGCTTTAGTGCACAGTTCCTGTTCAGACTGCAGAGCTCCCTCGACTTATAAGAAACAGACAAGGGACCAGTTACACAAGCATGTGTCTTAAAGTGTTCATTCACAGGTTGGCCTGTACGGCCACTGGTAAAGTTGTACACCAGTGTTTGTGAGTGTTCCCTCCATAATTACACAGTAAGGAGCTTAGAGTAGGTTACCTAGGTGTGCCAAGCAGAGGGCAAACACAGGGCCCTCCCACGCAGCAGCAACAATAACACCAGTGGTTCGCTTAAGCTTCTTCGCTCATTTTGAAATCACACAAGAAAAAGGAAGCCAAAATAACATCGATCAAGACATAAACAAGAAGAACTAACTAAAACCAGAGAAACAAACAGGGGAGAGAGACTACAACATACCAGATAGTCTCTTTGAAAATAGTTCAGTAGGCCGGTGGGTTATCTAGACCCGGGGTCCCCCAGAAGGTCCAGTACATAGGAAGACTGGAGCCTGACTAATGTAACAACATGACTGAATAAACATATCCACACATTTATACTCCCTAAACCAGTGAGCAGAGAGGTTCACTTACCTTAGTATGGTTGAAATAGTTAGGTAAAAGGAATTATTGCATGTTTATAATAGCTACAATTCATTCAAATATCAAGAAAAGATGACATGCAATGTTTAAGACTATTCAACAAAATAGACTATAAACCAGATAAACACATCTGTATAAATGACCGCGCCATAAGCCCATCATACAGGTCTCTCCCCAGCACAAAGCTTCTTAGGAGCCCTCCAAT
>NC_048415.1:23482069-23508655 GCF_013103735.1 Etheostoma cragini
ATGTTGCGAGTTGTATGTTTTGTATTTTGTAAAAAAAAAAAAGGTATACATAAAAACACTTTTATGATTTATGTTGTTTCCCAACCATTTTGGTCTGTGGTCCCCCTACAGCCCTGTCAGATGAACTCACGTACGCCTTCATTGGTTCCCAAAGTGCTCCAAATACAAAACACTATTACATAAAAGGGAATATTGTCCCCAAAAAATGTATACAATTTAACCATTAATGTTAAGGTTGGTTTGGTCGGCAATCCTACCACAAGCCTTCTAGGCTATTTTAGAATGAGGCTGAATATTTGACCAAATATCCACTCATGTTTCTTTTAGATAACTATTTACACTATTAATCCAGCACTTGTTACTTATTTGAACTTTTAGCTATTTATTTCTCCCGTTTATTCATGACTTTTACCTGTTAAACTTTGCTTGCTAACTACTTTTCTCTTACATAACGGTAACAGTAGTGTTCAGGTGTTACAGTTGTCTTCATGTTAATATGTGGAATTATTCTTCCAATCAAATCACAATTTTAAAGTTTTAAATTACAGAATAGTAGTTGTCCACAATCTTTCCAGGTACCCCCGGTTGTCAATCACTGCTGTTGTGTTATGGAAATGACGTTTATCTACGCTGTAAGAACCACAGATACAATTTTATTCACCTCTACTGTCACGGCGTGGCAGCAGACAAGTTAAAGAGAGAGATCTCAAAACCTCCGCTGATAAAACTCAAACTAAATGCACGGCTGGCGACCCTTTTAAGATAGCCACTGAACAGCAGCAGAAATGTTCAAATGCAATTGTCTCATGTCTGATGATGCTATACCAGACGCTGATACTGCCCCCCTTTCACATCTGGAGACAAGGAGGAAGCCCCTGTCTTTCTCTGATGTGATAAAACAGATGAAACAGCAACAATCTAATGTTCTGCAGGCATTTCCTTAAAAGATGGCAAACAGAAAACATCAGATAGTTGCTACGACAGCCATCCATGTGTCAGCTTTTCCATCACACAGTGCCACCCTGAAGGAAGTCGTAATTATTTCTTTAGCTTGAGGTGTGAAACCACTTCGCGGGTATTCACACCAGTTTCCTTCTATCAATGCAAACTGAATCTGTATCTCAGCTTCACCATTAAAGTCAGTGCAAACAACAGGCAATACTTCTCCAAAATGTTATTGTTCACGCCATCTTACAACACTTCCTGAGTGCTCAGTGGTGCATAGTACTCACCAAAAAGTCTTCTATAAACACAGTACCATCTTCAACCCAACAGCATGTTGCTGAAACAATAACAGTGAAGGGTATTTTAGCCTTCAGAGGAGCTTTAAGACGTCTACATTCTCTCAAAACTTGAATAAGTGATCAGACACAGATGCAGTGGGAGATGGAAACCACCTATTCAGTTTCAGTGGCTTGATAAAGAACACAGAATACAGTAGGTCACCTAAAGTGTGTTCTTCTAAATTATCTTTACAGCATCACTGAAGAAAAAAAACACACCACTATACCAAAATGTGAATAGATGTGGTTTGGCCTGCAGTATTACCACATATCATCATCCTCCCTCATTCTTTCCTTCCTTCCTTCCTTCCTTTCTGTCCTCAGAGCACTGATAAGGGTCTACTACAAACAGTGTAACAACAAATAAAGTCATCATGTCATTACAGGACCACACTTTCCAAGGTTGGTCTGTTTGAAAGTCGACACAGCAGTTACCACAATTTAATCTAATGGGACAATATATTCTTGTTCAAAAATATGACATATGAGATTACTAAAAAGGTATTTCCCCACATGAGGAACGAATTTTCAATTGTTAAAAAAAGGCTGACTGAACTGGTATTTACAATGACTGGCTGGGCAGCGAATGCAACATCAGGAGGGTGTGGAATACAGTCTGGTTCCTGAACACAGCTGTCCTATTTCAGTAGGCCAATTCCCAAAGGAACAACCAGAAGGATGGAGGAGAATAAAGAGATAATTAACTTGTTGACAGTTAGCTCAATTGTTGGTGTATAATTTGGACTTTTTTAACAGCAACTATCTTACTGCGACTATCACCCCTGAAGGACACATTAACGCTCCACTTCAACTCACAAGCAGTGACAAGTTCTTCTAAAATTAAGTTTAGCGTGAGAAAATCTTTCTTAATCGTAAGCTTTTTATACGAACACGTCCTGGAAGTCCTGCCTCCAACATGTAACTGTGGCAATGGCCATGTCCATGCCGTGCCGCGGCCTGAGATTAGTCACAGCTCGGGCCTGCGAGCCAGGAAAACGGCTCGGCTCGGCTTTGCTTTGCAACAAGCTGTTAACACCCTCGAATAACTCTGAAGTCCATTTGAAATAAGTTTTTAACGCACAGCTCTAACAAAGGCTAAACCCGAAGCTATGCCGCTAACATGTTTCCACCGTGGGTTAGTTAACATTTCTGGAAGCACACACTCTGAAACCAACTTCGCGAGCAGTCATTTCTACTCACCCGGAGTTGTTGGTTAGCAAGGAATACTAGTGCGGTTAGGAGTCAGACTAGATAGCCATTTAACCGGAATGTTGATCCACCCGGCGACTGAGAAAGTCCAGGTATGGAAGTCCTCTATCCGAGTTTTATTTTTCTCTCGTCGGCCAGAGGAATCTTTCCTCGGTCGGTGTTATCATGGGCGGGGGAGGGAAGCCGAGCAGGGAGTTCCTGTCCCTCAAACAGGGAAACTCAACAGGAAACTCTGCTCCGAGCTGCGGTGCTAGCCTCATCCACTAGGGCAGGGGCGGAAGGTAGAGTCAAAGGAATGTGTGGGTACAGGAGCGACCTGCCCGAGGTGTGGACTGGGATTAGTGACGCAACACGCTCCCCGCGCTACAGCGCTGGGCACGGAGTTGACTTCCTTTAAAAAAACATTGAATTAACAATAAAAATATTAAGTATTATATATATATATATACATTCAAAATAGCAGTTGTTTTTTGTCCACACTGCAAGGTATAGCTGCTAATGTAATTGTAGGTTATAATACGAAAGTTGGGTTAGACACTTTCTTTGGTGTCGTTGAGCAAAATTTCCATAATAATATTCTATAAGTGGTCAGAGAGAGAACTAGACTTCTGCATCTCTTGGCTGTTTTCAGGCTTTAGAAATCTAGCCCATGATGGGAGACTTCGGCTAATCACAGGTCATTACGCTGAGTGTCCCATTGGTTGCTCTGCGCATGCGGAAAAAGTCGCACTCAACTTCCAATGCTGGCATTTCTAACTTCTACTAGTGATCGTTAGGTCTTTATTAGTGGTAGGTAGATTCTATGGTCACTAAAAGTATTTTTCATATACGGATGCAATGTCTATTGGGCTTACCAAGTTTCCACTAAGTATTATTTAGTTTCATAGCAAATGTATAGCACAACAACTACACAGTTTTAATGGAACCAACTGAAACAATGCCAAGACATATCCTTTTTTATAGCCTTTAAATCACTACTTCAGAGCTATCTGGCAGTGGTGGCTGCTACAGTCATGCATGATGAATCATAAACAGAGGGCCTTATTCATTGTTAATGATCACAATTTGATCATTGGCTTGAAATAACTGAGGTCAATACTGCTGTAATTTAGTTTCCATTACCTACTGTACCTCACAAAGCAGTACTTTCAAATGACCATAATTATGCAATGTGCATCTTTAATTATAGATAATGCAAATCAAGTGCAATATCTTTCTAAAAACATTGTTTTTCTCACCCACATTGTCGTGACATTCTCATGACCTTTAACATACCTATTCAGTTAGCATACATTTTTTCCTTACTAGGACTGTCTTGTATGGAAATCAACTGCAGTATCTTGGGATATCATTTATAAACCAAGAGCTAAATATCTGAGCATTAAAGAATACCAAACTGTGTAAACCATAAATTAGCTGATTAGTGTCCATACCGTTAAAGAAATCTTATGGTAAAGCAATGTTACTCTATGTTGAATTACAACATGGCATAAACCTACATCTTTGTTCAAGATTTATTGTGCTTCATATATACACATTATTAACAAATTAACATAACAGCTCATAAAAGACACCTTTATACAAAAAGTTACACTTTTGTAATGTATGTTCACAAGTAGCTTGTTTGACTCGGGTCCTTAAAAGACACAGATAATCCTCCAACATCTCAGAGTCCGAGTCCATCTCCAGCACTCGGAGCAGACAATGACATCATATGTTGCACATCATCGTGAACAATGACAGCAGTCAGAGAACAGACAGCAACGAGTCCACCGCATCAGAACAGACAGCATGGACAGCATGGTTCCTCAGCACTGCTCAAAGCCTGCCATCAGGGAGAGGGCGAGAGACTCCACTGTACCAGGAGGAAAAGCAGCAACAGAAACCCGTTATTACTTCATGGTAAATATCCCTATCTGTGCGTAAAGAACTAGCAGATAATCAATATACAATGTTAGTTTATTGGTAAACCGAGACCTGGATCGTTGTTTTACTCACAATGAGGGAAGGAGCCCCGACACACAGCCTTGTTGAGTATCGTCACAAGGAACATGTGACAGTTCTTGAAATCGGATTCCATTTTATCAATGGACTCGATCCTGAACGTAAAAGATAAACACAATTTTTAGACACAACCAGGGCTGTCAATAATGATACAGCAGCACAGATTTTGGATTTGGTGATTGGTACTTCAGAGACAACAAATAACACATTATTAGTATGTGGCCATCTTGTAATCTCTAAACAATTTCACAACAATCATAATACAGTCTAGAGTTTAAATTAAAAGCTCTTACTTCCAGGCTCCAAATCCAGCTTGCCACCGGTCAGAGAAGATGAGGACTAGATTGAGAACCTTCATTATTGCCTCTTTCACAAAACTGACCTTTGAAAACAACATTGGACAACAGTCAAGTGTCATAAATTCATGTAGAAAGCTAGCCCAGCCCAGCTGCCTCACTCTGAACAGGACAGGGGAATAACTGCAGTTAAACCTATTTCCTGTGCGTGCGGTTTACCTTCTCCCTCAGGAGGCAGCGGTCGTGAATGGTTGCCAAATATCTGTAATGGATCTTGATCAGCTGGTCCAGGTCCTTTGCTTCCTGTACTTGGTGCTGAAACTCCAGTCCCGTGCTGTGCAGAATCTGTGGAGATACAAGGCAGACGCATTTAAGGCTGTATGCAAATTATTACATTTCAACCTGAAGTACCATACTAGTGTTTTTAATCAAACTGTGTACTATCCTGCTGTCACTGAATGCAACACCAATATGACTTTTCAAAATAGTCTCTATTCTTTTACTTGCAGCATTCCACACCTGCACAATGATTTGCATTAAAAACTTGTCAGTTAGAAATAAATAAAGTTATAAATAAGGTTGTCAAAGTAACTCAAGAATAACCTGTCAACTCCTTTTAACGGTACTCATTTTTTTGGATGTAGGATTAACGCATGAGCTTGGGCAGTAATGAAGAAAGAAAAAGTTCTTTTAAATGGCAAGTTCAATTTCAAAGCCCCTCCAGATTATTCTCTGGAAGAATAAAAGGTATTTGCATGTACCATAGGTGTGAATCCAGTGACCACCGGAGTACGTTTAATCTCACATCCCACTTCAGCATTAAAAAAAAAATATATATATATATATAAAAATATACCTTTTAAAGTAGCCTACATTTAGAACAGATTAAAAAAATGTGTGGTTCAGTTGTGAATAATCGCAAGTTAACAATAGACAATCATGCGATTAATCGCAATTAAATGTTTTAATCGATTGGCAGCCCTAGTTACATTTGTAAATAATGGGAGAAAACAGTTGAAACCACATGGCCCTTCAACAGCAGTGCTATACTGGTCATTTAAAATTGTATTCTTTGGATTTGAAAAATACTGACATGCTCAACAATATGTGATAAGCCTTTTTCCATGGAAGCCATTTTAACATTTTACAGAAGGAAAACGCACGTGTAAATAATAAAATGAATGATGACCAAATTCATTTAGTTGCTTTGGTTGGTTTGGTGGTTCTGGTATAGTGGATCATTAATTGGTTTTAGTGACACCTGTGGTGTTCCTCCTGTGAATAGATGAAATGTCTGCTGTCAAACGGTGTGCTCCGGGACTCGTCTCACCCTGGTCATGATGTAGTTGTGAAGGCTGTTGACAAAGTGCATCAGTTTGACCCGGAGCAGGCACATTCTGTGAATCTGCTGATTTATAGGTTCTTTGACCTTTACTTCCTCAGCCAGTGCTCCCTCCAGTTTCTTAGTGATGGCTGTGAAATCTACCAGGAGCAAACACATTGCACATATTAGAATTGACACTGAAAATATATTGGGTGATGCTCGGTAGCCTGAAGATATTTACACATAACCAAGTTGTTTTCATGCATATCTCAACTAATGGAGCTCTATTTTTGGAGAATGTAGGATTTTAAAGTGCCACAAGCATAACTCATACCACTGAACGGAAGTGTGTCCAAACTGTATTTGGCCCATTTGATCTGCAGCAGGAGGAGAAACACTTGATTGTAGATCTTCTGACACTCCGAGCTGATGACAATGTCAACCGGCCAGGGAACCTGTGGAGAGTAAAATAAGTAGCCTAAATGGAAAAAAAAAAAAAAGCATGGACAAAATGTGAGCAAATACATTTACGTTGCTTACCTTGTAACCCAGGGTAAGCACTTCCAGATTATTCACAGGATGTTTTTTCCTGGCAGGGTCGATAGTCTCCAAGAAGACTGACAACCTATAAAATATGAAATGGTACTAGAAATTTGACTTATAAATTATAAATAAGAAGTGATCCTCCGAATTGTCCTAACACACCTTCAATCTAATTTTTTGTGATAGATAAATAAATCTGAGAAAAGAATTTCCCCCACAGGCTATAAAATGCACAAACCCTCTTCCTCCCCAAGAACTGGAAATGCAGTTACCTCATAAGTATATAATTAACTCCCCTGTTGATAAATTTTACAATTTAAATTTCACTATTTTATATTTGTTATTTATATTGTCATTTAAAGAGCTGCTAAATTGTGTTTAATTATTGTAAACAATGACAATAAATATTTAATTCATCTATTCTAAATCCATGTAGTACCTCCCGCTGTCCTCTGGGTAGCGCTGTCCCACTGCCTCCTGCAGCTGAACGTTGAGAAAAGACGGCTGCTGCCAGCTCTCCTTCTCCTGCACCTTGTCAAAGATTGCTGTGTAAAAGTCATACATGGAGTCTCCGGCTTCCAACAGGAAGTAGTTCCTCATTGCTTGAAGGTATTCCAGCAGCCTGTGGAGACAGCAAGGAACTCAAATGCTCTACATGCAGTAAAAAAAAGAAAGTCCTCCGTCATATAACCCCATGAGTGATGCTTACTTGTAGTCTTTTTTCAGTGTCTTCATGAGGTTCCCGCAGCACTCGATGTACCTCCTCTCGATGTGGGGGTAGAGGCAGGAGCGCAGGGTGAGCTCAAACGTTTGGCAGGTGACAGCCTGAGATGAGCGGTCCACGATGAAATCGCCTCCGGAGAAACGCTCGTGGAAGTCAGTCTGCTCCAAGTACAGCCTGAGGGGGAAACACAGACCGGAGCTACTTAAGATTTTCTAACTCTTTGGATTTACCAACGCAAGTGTGGGACAAAAAAAATACACGTAATCCCTTTGTACCATTTGTGAGATTATAAAACCAGAAGTTGCAACAACAAAAAAGGCATTATATAATGATGGCTAAATTGAGGCCCAAAGCTTTGTTCTTGAAAGGATGACAGCTGTGGATTATAAGTGTTTTTTGTTTTCACATTCTAGCATTTTTTTTTTTTGCTTCATTGGTTATTCCTGAGTGGAACAAAAGTCAGTCAAGCAGTCTGAGGAGTTCTTTGTACAGTGAGTGTAGTGGTACCTGCTAACCTGGCAAAGTTGATGGCCAACAAGGGATCATGGACGTCTTCGATCTCCAGGGTCTGTGCAATGATGGCCTGCATCTTTATGAGGCTCCTCCTGGTGGCCTGCTGTTCCGTTACTGTGTCTGTGGGCGACTCCTCACGACTACAAAGGCGTGCTTGCACTGAATCCAGAAACAGAGTGTATAAACTCTTCCTCTCTGCATCTGAAATGCAAAATTAATAAAACTCTTAACCATTATTTTCACTGTCCAGTAATCCATTGAATATCTTCTTGATTATTTGATTAGTTGTTTGGTCTATTAAATGTCAGAAAATAGTGAAAAATGTGGTTCGTTGTTTCCTAAAGCCCAAAATGATGTCCTCCAATGTCTTGTTTTGTCCACAACTCAAAGATATTCAGGTTACTGTCACGGAGGAGTGAAGAGAAACTAGCAACTATCACATTGAAGAAGCTGGAATCAAAGAAGTGTTTACTTTTTTATCATAACTAGCTATTAATTTATTAGTTGACAACTTATAAATTAATCTTTTCAGATCTAGACACTGCTCTGTTTAGTTTAAAAAAAAAAAAATTGAAACAAATTGAAAATTTGAAACCTAAACTAGATAGGGTGCCCAGCTACAGAACAGCAAACACTGACCTCTGGAGGATTTCTCCGACTGTTCAGTCTCCTTGCAGTCCAGATTTCTGAGCAGCTGCATGGACTTCCCGGCCATGATGATCTGCTTGAGCACGGGCTTGAGGAAGGACACCATGGTGAGCTGCTTGTTGCTGGAGCCCTGGTCGCCTCCGGAGCTCCCACTGGCTGCATCGTTCAGCTTCTCCTCGTTCTCCACCGTCTCCGACACACTGTACAGCGTGTACGTGGCGTACCAGAAGTCCCTGTGGTTCACTGGGACGTCCTTGTTCCTAAACGGGACAAAAAGAGAAAAAACTCAGCCCATTGTATGTCCCTATCATACCCTTTTTCCACAAAAGTTTGCATGTGCAGTATATTCAGGTTTTGTAAACACTGGTAAACCTGCTAAAAATAGCCAAAAGATTCCGTTCCTATTGCCAGTAGACAAGTATGCCTGCCTTTGATTTTTTTCTGGTGCATTATGTTCGATGTCACTAATTCCGAAAAAAACAAGGTGTTGTTATTGTTCCTGCTACCACTTTCAGATAGAGCGCACAAAACTGCAAACTCTACTGTACATTTAAAAACTCTCCTCTGCTCAGACCAATCGCTTCGCATTCACCATCACTCACTCACACCCATACATACCCCCAGTCACACAACACACACACCTTCTTTCAAACTGTGCCGACTATAGCGATGATTCAGCGCTGTTCGGGCAGAGACGGATGGAATTTGTGGCCGAGATGACGGAAGTAGCCGACGCAAATCACAGCATTGAATTAAAAAAGGGCCGAAAATGTGTGTACATTAGCCTAAATTTGCATACTGTATCTACCCGTCCTTTTCCATCACTGCTATTAGTGGCTGGAGCCTGGAAATTACTGTGCCTACTGCAGTCATTTGTCCCGGGAGTGAATGCCAATTGAAACCTTTCCCATTGCAAAATGTATTAAGGTTCTTGTTCAACCATCTCCGCTACATACCTCTGGATGATGAACTCTTTGGCAGGGTCAAACAGGTGGCCGTGAACAATCCATTCATCCACAATCTCCAGATATGGTCTGACTGTCTCCGTCCACAGAGAAAATAACAAGGCCACCTAGAAGGGGAAAATGACACACAGCAAAGATCAAACATGCAGATGGTTTCCTTGATTTGTTGAATTCACTGAGCTTCATAATCAAACTCACCGCTTGCTCTGATGCTTCCCCGACGCTGTCGTACTCTATGATAGCTTTGTACAGGGTGTTGAGCAAGTGAGAGGCCCGCACCACATTCGGGGTCTCAGGGGGGACTTCGGCAACTCCGGTGCAGAAAACTTTGTGCAGCACTTTAATCTGTGCCAAGTGAGGATTGAGTTGCTCCAGAACAGCAGACAGGGTCACCGTCTCATCTGCAAAAGATGATCACATCACTGACATAAGAAATGAACCCCTCATGAATTAAATGGCATAAACTAGGGGTGGGGACAAATGTTCAATACAGCAATACTGCACAGAGAGCAGCAGGCGATCATTTGGAATGATTGTAATATTGTACAAGAGCTACCCAAACATTTCAACCCTCCCTAAAACACACTTGCCATTGCATATGATCTTTCTCTCAATTGTGGTGAGCTCCTCTTTGAAGCTGGTAAAGTACTTGTTGAGTGCCCACACAAAAGCCTGGTAGGTCCTGAAGGGAGGCTCGGAGCCCTTCTTGGAGCTGTAGGAGGAACCAGAGCCTGGTGGGCACGGCTCCGAGCTGTACCCCGTCACCTCATCGATGAACCTCTGCAGCCTGAACACCGCCTGCCCGTACACAGCAATATGCTCCAGTACAGAGCGCAGACAGTTCTGCAGCACACAAAGAGAAGAGACTGTGTTACTACAGCGGGAAATAGACACATTCATTTAGATATATTACAAATCATTTTCAGATTTTTTAACTTACACTGGTCAGATGAGTTACCACCACGTTATTCCTTACGGACACTTTTCCATCATGGTGTTGGAATATGAAGTGTTTCTTCACCCCAGAGAGAAGCCTGCAACATAACACTCACACAGCTTAATTTTATGATAAAACAAACAAGATAAGTGTAACTACTGTTTTTCCAACCCTATGTTCCTCTATGGTTTTGTGTCTAAGTGACTGATGGGAACAACAATCTCTGACATTAAACGAGATCACTGTAGTCTGCAGCGGAGAAACAAGCTACAATATGAGCTACAATACAAGCTACAATTGCCCTATTACAATATAATAGGGCAATTGTCCAGCTTGTATGTACATCCACTAAAGTGCTCGTTTATCACTCATAGACTCAGATTAATATTCTAAGTGTCCGCCAACATAATGGAAAGGATTTCTAAGGAGGTCGACCTTTCTGTTAAAGAGTAAGATCCTTTTTTAACATAAAAAACATTTCAGACCTCAGAAATGTTTATGGGTAAACAGAATAATAATCTAAAATAATAATAACCTAAGTCTGTCAGTGGCAAAATACAGCACTTTTAGTGGAACAAATTGACGATGCACATTTGCCCCATGGGGTTACATTGCAGCCCGGTCACAGCGCTCACACTTAACACGGGACCAATTTGAAAGAGTGTTGTTCCTACCAGTCACTTACACACAAAAACATAAGAAAATAGGGTCCAGGTTGGAAAAAAAAAGAGTAGTTATCATTTAATGTGAGCCTGTCAATGAATAGAAAGTGTTCTCTTAAATCCAACAAGGACTCAGTTGTTTGGGGATTTACACAATAATATAAAAAGGTACAAGTTGTGAGAAAGTAGGAGATAGATTTCTTTGTAAGTTTGTACAATGAACGCGGTCACACACACCATGACATCATTACATCTTACCACAATGTCTCCCGTATGATTTGGGTCTCTGTGACAAAGGCCTTTTCTTCCGGCAGATACAATGGATCAGTGTTATACAAGTGCTGATCCCTGAGAAGAGAGACGCTGATGATTAACATTTCTAATCACGCAAAAAATACAACAAAAACACTATCCCAAGTGCAGTATCATGCTACAGTGTGTTTCAGACCACTTAGTTATCTTAAGATCGTCAAACCTGAAAATCTGATTGCATTTTTGCTACAACTATGACACAAATACATATTTTTTGTGACTGGTATGGCTGGGAAATACTGGATATTTGTGCCATTTTTGAAAACCCACACCTAGCATTTAAACCAAATGTTTCATTATAAGAGTAAAATTGTAATGCAATGCAAAGCAATGGGAGGGGGGGGGAGCGTAAAGTCATGTGAATTAAGTCTTCTTCTGTTTTAAATAAACATAATATGATCAGAATAAAGCCACAATTTAACATGACCAAAGTCATATTAGGAATGAAACTGTTATATTATGTTATTACAGAAAAAAGGCAAAACATTTCAGATGAAACAATAATCTTCTGCAGAGATAAAGTAGTAATAGTAAATGTTATACATTTACATATAAGGGGGTCGGGCAATGCTAAAAATGCACATGCAATCTTATCTATTCAATTTCATGATGGCATACAACTTTGTTATATTCTTCAAATGTAACAATATTTTTCAAGAAATATTATGGCTTTATTTTTTAAATCATAGTAAATTTGGCCAAAATACTTGCCGTAGTTTTAAAAAGCTTATATTGATATGAGGCCTAAACACTGCTGTAAGTCCTATACAACGGTTTACTTACCACACATTGAGCAAGTTGGAGTGTAAATGCAAGCTGTGAGGAAAGCGAGGAGCATGAGCCACCCAGTACGGGGTCACTACATGCTGTTCAAGCCAGGCCCTGGCGTCAGGCTCACCCACTGGAGAAACACAAACACAGAGACTTGTTTTCATATTCAAAACGGGCTTCAATGTGGATTATATTATGGTTATAAAAATCATGCGTCATCTGTCTCACCTTTCCATGTAACTGGAACTGTCTTGTTGTTGTTGTCCTGGTCTTCCAGGGGCGTTCTGTCCAACTGGATCCCAGAGTCTTCCCTGCTGATTGGCTGCTGGCTGTCTTCCTCTTCACTCTCTTCCTCAGACCACTCCTAAATAAAAACAGGCAAGACTGATTTAGATAGAAATCCATCTGAATAAGACGGGGAACTGCTTTATTACTTCACTAAAGCTTTACAGCTAAAAGACCCCAAGGGTGCAATACAACAGGGTTCCCTTTCCACACATTAGAGCCATGAAATATCAAGAAAAAAATCCAAGGCACTAATTATTTGAAAACAGCTAAAAGGCCTTAATAACATCTGGCAAATTCTAACCAGAATAAAGACTAGAAACACTAATTGCTGGAAGCCAAAATGCATTTAGGTGATGTTTTTCATTTTATTCTAGTTAGAATTTACCAGATGTAATAAAGGCACTTTACTAGGCCTGCATGATGTAGATTCTCACTGAATGCATCAAAACTATGAACTATGAACACATGTGGAATTATATACTTAACAAAAAAGTGTGAAATATCTGAAAACATGTCTTATATTGTTTGTATGTATATATATATATATATATATATATATATATATATATATATATATATATATATATATATATATATATATATAAAATATGTAAAATTTCACGAGCCAACTGCATAGTTTACATCAAATGCTGACTAAAGTAAATATGTAAAAGGTAATCCACAGAAGATTACTGTAACAATATGGGAACACTGCACCCTTCATTTCCATAAAGGGTGAGTTTTATTATGATTTACTCACAGGGGTATCTGGATATGGTCCAATGTCTATGTCCTCACCCTCCATCAGATATTTGGCCCAGTCAAAGTTGTCCACTTCTTCTGCAGACACAAGGTACAGTGTAAATGATGAATTTGGACTACAAGCATTTAAAAGAATTTAAAAGTTAAAATTAGTGAAACTAAGCATCTGTGAGATATCAACTCACCGGCCTCCTTCACCCTGGGTCTCTCAGTAAAGTTTGTGTTTGACGGGGACCCCGATAATAAGAGCAGCAGTGACAGGACACTGTAGTGAACATCACTCTGCAAAAACAACATATAGAAAACTGACCTGTATCTAATTTTTCATATATATTGTCAGGAGGCTGTGGCTTTTGGCCTGAGAAAGCATGGCCGAGGAGAAAATGTATTTATTGGGGATTTGTCTTGAGGGCAGTGTTGTATTATAGAGCCTCACTCCACTAATGAGTTCATTTTCGGTCAGCCTATGTCTGCGAGACTGCGCCATACCTTTGTTCCATCTGTATTAGGTAAAGGTGTGTTCAGGAACTCTTCAGTCAGCCTCGTCCAGCTTTCTGCTTTACTCACGTCTGAGTGGACCATGAGCTTTTCATAGATTCTGAAAAACACAACAGACAGTGTAGTGTGAAAGACCTGTAGTGTCATATAAGGAAGAGCGAAAAAACATGACCTTTCGAATGGCAATGTCATGTGTTAATTTAACAACTATATTGCATTGTATTTATGCATAATAAAACTGCTATGCGTCTGTAAAAGACAGTAGACGGAGCAAGAGCAACTAGCACCCCAGACTCACTCACCCACTTATACTGCGTTGGACTTTATGGCTGTCCACGTCCAAGAAACGGTGAAACCTGTCAAGAAACAAGACTATTACTAGCATCACTGCTTGTGGCTAACGTTTGGTTACATGTCAGCAGCTGACAAGCTAGCTCCAGTCCTGTCAATTGATAGGTCACCTGAAATTAGTCCAGGCAAATTTCAGTGCCAGCTGATAGTTCTGGTCATCCTCATCCTCGACCCCGCTGATACATCTTATTAACGCTTTCGTTTCTCTCTCTGTCTCCTTTTCGAAGGTGCTCCAGTGTGCCATGTTGATGTTGACAGTGGTGCTGCAGCTAGCTTGACGTTACAAGCTTGTAGCTAGCAAAACTAGCTTTCGGTCAGTCCTGCTACTGGCCTGGTGGCCTGGTGACTCTGCAAGCTAAAGGGCTAGCACGAAAGATAACATGTTAGATAGTGCCATTTATTTCAAAGGCACGACAACGTTAGCTATGTTTCCACTGGTTCCTTCAATTTCACAACCGCGCGGCGTTTGCCTCCAACAACAAACGAGGATGAATACGCATGCGCAATATCAACATAAATTTAAACATGGGATTTGTTTAAATTTTTAATGTAAAAGTTTGTTTAAAACTGTCAACTTGTGCGGAGAAAACGTTCAATGACTAGTGATAAGAACACACAACCGACTAAATGCAACATTCAAAGGGAGCACTCATTTATCACTATCTCCCACAATTCATTGTACGTTACTCCATTAAGTTGCAGTACGTAGCATCCGTTGGAACCTCTTTTTTTTAAGGCTCTTTAATGTTTCCCCAATTTAACAGTTCTCCTCCCACGGAACGTTACATTGATGCTTTTTGGTCCGTTTTCACAAAGGGATAAGTAGGCTACAAACTACACACGTGTTGTAACGCTTTTACTATTACTTTTATCGTGTAACGGTATTTCACTGCGTACGTGTGAACAGGAAAGCGAAATAATCTGGTTGTTTTGTTTTAAATGGGGCGGGGCTAACCCCCCCAACACACACACACACATTTATCTTCTCACACACAACTCCACTGTAACACTCGACCGCGGGGCTCGTAAACCTCCGTGACCACCGTTGAGATAAGCCGCTAGCCGGCCCTCACCAGGCGATAGGAAATGAAGAGGAGGCTACATAAGAAATACTTGGTTTTAATCCTGGTATATTCAGGTTTACTTCTCCTAATCCCGTACGTGTTAGATTACAGAGATAAATCCGAGCAAAACGATAAACATGGACTGCCCCAGCAACAGCCCAGATGCCCAGACTTGGATAACACAGCGTTGCTGTGGGATAACGGTTACAAAGTTAACGCTAGCGAAGCGACGGTGCACGCAGTCAACCGGAGCCAATCTCGGACAAACATCTACTTGCATGCCACCTGGAGGACTGGCTCTTCGTTTCTGGGGGAGTTGTTCAACCAGCACCCCGATGTTTTCTACCTATACGAGCCAATGTGGCACATATGGCAGGCTCTGTATCCGGGGGACGCGGGCAGTCTGCAGGGCGCAGTGCGGGACATGATGAACGCTCTGTACCGCTGCGATTTCTCCGTCCTCAAACTTTACGCCGGCTCGCAAAACATCACCACTTCGTTCATATTCGGCTGGAAAATGAACAAAGTGATATGCTCGGAGCCGCTGTGCGATGCGCACAAGCGACACGAAATCGGGCTGGTGAAAGAGGACCAGTGCGCAAAGTGCCAAAGGCGGGACATTAGGGAGCTGGAGAAGGAGTGTAAGAAGTACCCGGTGATGGTGATTAAAGGAGTCCGCGTTTTGGACCTGAGCACGCTGATTCCTTTGATGAGAGACCCAGGGTTAAACCTCCAGATCATTCAGCTCTTCAGGGACCCGAGGGCCGTGCACAACTCCCGCTTAAAGTCCAAACTGGCTCTGGTGAAGGAGAGCATCCAGGTGCTGAGGAGCAAGAAGCAGAACGACAAGTACAAGCGGCTGCTCGTGCCGAACAACAGGGTGAACCGGGCCGAGAGTTACGTCTCCAGCGCCATGGAGCTCATCTGTGACAACTGGCTCAGTGACATGATGATGGTGATGAACTCGCCCCCCTGGGTGTGGAGGAACTACCTCCGCATCCGCTACGAAGACCTGGTCCTGAACCCCTTGGAGGAGCTCCAGAGGCTGCTCCACTTCTCCAACCTGTCCACCTTCCCTGCTCTGGAGAAGTTTGCGCTGAACATGACGCACGGCCAGGGCTATTCCTCGGACAAGCCGTTCCGGATTTCATCCAGGGATGCAAAAGAGGCAATATATGCTTGGAGGGAGCGGCTCAGCGTTCTGCAGATCAACCAGGTGGAGGCCTACTGCAGCGAAGTCATGAGGCAGCTGGGCTACGAGAAGAGCAACACGGACAGAACAACATGAGGAAGTCTTGGGCAATCCACTGGTTAAGGTGAGATCTCACTAAAAGCAAAGGGGGGTTTGATCAACAGAAATGGAGGTTGAAAATCAACAGAGTTGGTTGAAGAGGGCCCTTGGTGCATACACATCCTGTTTGGGGACCTATGTCACTCAGTAGGCTACAGGATGTTTGTGGTTAAACATAATTAACACATAACCACCCTTTAGGTTCCAGGTCTGCTGCTGTACTCTGTGGTTGATCCTTGACCTCTCACCCTCTGCTGACTGAGGCGAGTAGAGTACAGAGACCAGTGGCGACAGAAGTATTTATATCCTTTACTTAGCTGAGTAAAAGTAGGTAAAAATACTTTGTTACAAGTAAAATGCCTGCATTGGATATGTAAAAAGTATGTATGTACCATTAGGAAACTTAATACTAAACTAAATACTTAAAGTATTAAAAGTAAAAGTACTCAATGCAGAAAGAGCCTAGAAACTGGAGACGATCCAAAAAGTTCCTTCAATTAACTACAGAAAGTGTTAAATGGTCGAATCGCTTCAACTGGACATGTAGGTCTGAATTTTGGTGAGTAGTTTAATTTATAATAAACACTGTATTTTATAAACTACATGCATTTAATGTGCAAACGTAATGTGTAAAGTAACTAAAGGTGTCAGATAAATGGAGTGGAGTAAAAAGTAGAAGTTTCTCTCTGAAATGTAGCAGAGTAGAAGTAGAAACTCTGAATGAAAAGACAAGTAAAGTACAAGGAGTTAAAGGTTGTACTTAAGTACAGTACTAGAGTAAATGTACTTAGTTACATTCCACTGCTGACAGAGTATGCATCCCATTTTTATTCATTAGACACTGCAGGCAGCAACATAGTTAGAACTGACGCATTTAAAGTCCTCCTATTGTTACTTCACGTGGAGGTTGGATCCTCACTGTGCACAGTTTGACGCTCAGGTACTCTCTGTTCACTTCCAGCTGTTGAAGGAGAAACATTTTCTCTGAAAGACTTGTGCATACAATACATACATGCATGGTTTTGTGACCACACAACGAGTGAGGAAGCCATTCCTGGTGCAACATGCAACTTACACAAGTGTCAAAGTAGAAACTTGAAGCCTGCAGTGCACATATACTGCAAGTAAAAAAAAATAGCAAGGTAAATTAAAATTAAACTTCTTTTTTTGTTGAAAAACCATAACAGGCACATTATTTTTATGTCTTAAAAAGTGTCTTAATGGGGGCTTTTTATTTAATTTGATTGAATGTGATTTTACAGCATAGTCTTGAACACACCACCTGTTGATTGTGAGGATCAATAGCCGCTTTCCAACCGAAGGGATTTTGGCAGTTCCTAGAACATAACCCTTTTTTTCTCATGTTCCTGCTGGACCACGTTGGGGATTATTAAGTTCCTCTGACCTCTTCCAGCTCCTACTTCAGGACACGGTCTTTTCCATTTTTCCGAATAGTAAGCTAGTCAAGCACCCACAGCACGCCATCTGTAAAAGCCATGCCGTCTGTGCTAGCCGAACATCCCTGAATGACTTGAGTATGTGAATTACTACGAGAATGGATGGAATGCTGATCTCTGTTAAGTGGAGTGATGCGGAGGTGCAGGTGGTGCTGACAATGTACCCCACCGAGGTGGTGCAGGCGCTGCTGGCCATGTACCCCACTGAGAAGGTGCAGGCGCTGCTGGCCATGTACCCCACTGAGAAGTTGTAGGTGCTGCTGGCCATGTACCCCACTGAGAAGTTGTAGGTGCTGCTGGCCATGTACCCCACTGAGCAGGTGCTGCGGTTCACGTACCCCACTGAGAAGGTGTAGGTGCTGCTGGCCATGTACCCCACTGAGAAGGTGCTGCTGTCCACGTACCCCACTGAGAAGGTGTAGGTGCTGCTGGCCATGTACCCCACCGAGGAGATGCAGAGGGACCTTAAAGGATCCACAAGAAACATTAAAATCTTCAGTGAGCTAGCGCAAATGGGGGTTGGATGTGGAACTAAAGTCAAGTAAGGACGCTATAAAGACAGTTGCCGTGCTTGCGTCCCTCCCTAAACCTGAATCAGAAAACTCAGCAACTGTGACTGAAAGAAGTAGCAGCAGCTCTGCACCTGTCACTCCCACAGCGACCCTGCTAGCAACCGCCGACCAGGCAGCTATTTTTGACTTACTTTAATTCATTGATGTGTTTTCTACCCTTGTATTCTGTGGCTCAGTGGTTGATCTTGTAGTAGGCCTATTGTGTACCATTGTCGTAGCTTTGGGCCTATGTCCTGTGTTACCTGTGCCTAGTTTGGCCCTGTCTTGGGTTTTGGATTTCATTCTGGTTTTAGTTATCCACTTGTGGAGCGTTGTGATGGATGCAGTGTGGTGTGTGGTGGTTGACTTTGGCTGAAAATGTCACTCTCGAAACTTTGTCAGAAACCCTAACTCAAAATATGTTCCCTCGGCCATGGAGGCTGCTGTCCTCATAGTTCTGCTTTAGATGACCTGATAACTGTGTTGTAGAGACAATGCTGGACTCTGCCCTTGTGTTGTAGATATCAGCTCTTCTAGACACTCATTACCTATTAATGTGTCACTATAGTGCTGGTGCTTTTTTTAATAGGAAACTTTTTGGGTCCTAGTAGATAATGGGTCACCTGTTAGATTTAACACAGTGTGCCATATGAAACACAAGTGACCCCATTGTAATGGATTTTTTTTTTAGTCATCTGAGCGAGACAGTTGCAGAAATGTTTCTCCCTCCTTAATGAGCGACTGATGCTGTTTAATAGAGGCCTCATTGTTTTCTCCCTGGCAATGCCGCGTCCTCTCATGGATAGCCGGGGGGCTGGCAGCGGCTCGCTGGGCCTCAGACTCTGCTGCTGTTAAGAAGGGGATCATTGTATCCGGCTGTCCACGACGGGCCAGAGCTCCCAGGGTTCCCAGCAGCCTGTCACCACCAGCTCTCACAAGCAGGTGGGCTGCCTGCAAGCTGCTAGCATGGAGCAGCGGGTTGCCCCTTGTGCCACCTCCTCCACCCAGACTGGAGATCTCCAACAGGGGGTCCTCGGAGTCACTGCAAAGTCAGAGCAAACTTTATCGTCCACAAGAGGAAAATACATTGAGAACCAGTTCCAACTTTCTGATTTTTTTATTTTTTTAAATTATGATTCCAACGTAATTGTTTCTTTATTGGAAAATTTGGTTTTGAATCCGATCATCGGTACCTAATTTAACATGCGCAAGTTTTGGTTTCCGTAGCAATCCGGTGCTTGTTGTGTTGCAGTCATGGAGCACAGTAAGCGGCGCTCTAAAGTATGCCTTAAAAAGCCCGGTAAAACTGTGTATCACCATTAATTCTTCATAAAATATTAAAAAGCATGTGACCCCTTTCAACTCCCCCCTCAAAGAATCGGAATGAGACGAGAACCGTAAACCATCTGTCCTCGGCTTAAAAAACGTTGACGACCCCTGCTGTAGAGCTACTGACGGAGGTCACGGACATTATCAATCCTGTTGAGTGTTTGTGGTCCTTAACCGCTGTTTGTGTGTCAGCGTGCAGTTTTATAATAACTTCAACGTTTTATTTTAATCCTCAGCTGACATTTTTTTGTTTTTTACTGTTCCAGGGGCCCGGTATTCAACACTGGGGGAACAAGGTGGAACAGCAAACAAGCAGCTGGAATGTGGACTACAGGGAGCTCCGAAGCATGGCTCTTGGGTTTGTTTTCCTTCAGCCGAGGCGGGTCGATGAACTGGAGAAAGTCCAAGTGAAGAAAAGCAGCCAATCACAGACAGTTGAATTTTGAAACGGGGAGAAGGCAGCTTATTTTTATTTTATTTTATTTTTTTACAGTGTTACATGTTTAACACCAGCAGGATGTATGCATATAGAGAGGACGTGGGAGATGAAATAAACAAGAAGAGAGAGGTGAGGCTGGTTAGTTACACCGGCCAGCCTCTATCCTTCTGTCCTTTTTGGTAGCACTAATCCCTCCTCAAATCCCATGCAGGCAAGTGCCATAAAAAGCCTGAGACTGGTCTTGGGAGAGGATCCAGGGTGGCAGCGTTGGGTTTGCTCTCACCTTCGCTGCTTATCCGTCCAGCCTAAGACTTAACCGCAGTTGGCTCACTTACAATGCCAATGTCTTTGAAATCTTTGAAAGAAGAAACTACAGTATTTTCTGGATAAGAGGCCTAACTGAGAAACTATTGTTCCACCCCCGGCCCCTCAGGAATCCAGACAGCTGCAGCGCCCCTCTGACAAAACACTCACATGGGTGTGAAATGTTTTGAAGTCCACGAACGTGTCTTGGAGAACTGCCTCTGTCCTCCGCCGATTAACTTTATTTTGTCGTTGTTGCAGGTTTTCACAAACGCAACAGATGGTACTGGTTCACATTGTGTGTCATTGTCATTGTGTGGCATCCATGTGTTCAACTTTAGAAGTTGGTTCTGGAATCATTTTTTTCTGGGTGGGAATGCCTGAAGATGCTCTGTTGTCAACGAAGACATAACTTTATTATTATTTAAACTGACCTCAATAAAGAGTTGGTAAAAACTACAGAGGAAGGAAATGCGTGTGATTGCTGTCCGCTTTGATGCTGTTTGGCATGGATTTTGGATTCCTTTATAATCACATGAAAACTTATTGCCCTTCAATGTATTGGTTGAGTTATCAAACTTGCATTTGCAACTGTGTGCGTATTTTAAAATCTGAATGTTAAATACAATAGAAGCCTATGGGTGTTCTCAAAGCAGAGAAAGGGGATGTAACTTTGCTCCTTATGACCTCATAAGGGGAAGGGTCCAGATCGGTCCATCTGAGCTTTCATGTTCTCAAAGGCAGAGCAGGATACCCAGTGCTCGGTTTACACCTATCACCATTTCTAGGCACTGGGGGGCCATAGGCAGGCTGGGGGAACTCATATTAATGTCAAAAAACCGTAGCTGAAATGTTCATGCCATGAGACCTTTAAAAACTCCAGTTTTCTTTTAGGTATGTCTATGAAAATGTATTCAACTTTTATGACAATGCAGACGATGTGTAACGTAAACAGTTTAAGTAACTGCCTCTGACCAAAATGAACACAAGTGGTGGGTTGCTCGAAATTTGACAGTTTTTATTAACATGCAAACCATGGTATGGTTGAACCAGGCAGCCAGTTGCTACTAAAGACAACAGGTGCACATAGTCACATTTGAGCTACATCTCATATTTCTCAGGTACACAGAGAGCATGTAAATATAGCCAGCAAGACAACTGACAGCACAACAGTCTGGAGAAAGGAGTGCACATGAAGGTTATATAAGAGTCCCGCGAGTGTCCTCTGCTTGAGGTAAAGTGCCAAACTCTGCTTGTTTCTCTTCCTGCAGCCGCCGGTTTGGCCGTCCATGATGTTGCTGTCCATAAAGTGCTAACACGGCTCGAGGAAAAACTGTCTAGACACTTTGTCCTGCATGTGGCAACAAATGAGAATACTTTTTCTCTTTACTAAATAGATATGGAAAGGGAATCCTCAACAGACATGATCAAAAATCACAGTTCTGTCTGACTTTTGGTTCTATTGTATGGTGAAGCTGTGTCTATATCACAGACGAGATGGTAAAGCATCCGTCCGATTCAAACAGCAATGACAAAATGGCAAGTAAGGGATTCTGTCAACATCTTGGATAGAGAAAAGCTCCGCTATCACCAGACTGTGAAAGGAGATGTTAGACAGAGAGCACAGAGCCACATTACTTCTCACTTCAGCTAGAATTTAAATAGCCATTGTTAAGTGCACACAGCTTGGCAACAGCTTACATAACCAAATTCATTTCCTCTTTTGAGGTCCCCAGTGAGCCATAAAAACTTCCGTGGGCCTTCTCCCATTTTCACAATTGTGCCTTTCACTCCTACATAAATGCAGCAGCCACTGTGTGCAGTGCCGTCCAAGTACAAAACAAAGGGCGACACGTGCTGCGTGGTGAATTTAAAACAGGAAACGGTACTGATGTCTGGCGTGTTTAAAAAGGAAACGCAAAATGTGTCAGGCTCCGGAAAGATTAGAGAACAGAAAAGCCTCCCCTAGTTCTCCCAGAACGAGTTGTTGGCTGCTCCGGTGCAAGCCTTATGGGCCCAGGAAAGTCTCACAGCTAACAACCTTCTACTTACATTTGTTAGATAAATGCTAGATAGAACATCCTGAGGAAATATGACCAAATCTTTTCCCTCAATCATGCTGTGCAGGAGGAAGGGGTCACAAAAAAGGGTGAGGAAATGTAATAACTAGGTCACATAAGAGTTCCTAATGCAGCAGAAATATTTCATAGTTCACATGGAGCGATGCAAAACCTGCAAGAAAAGCAAAAGGTTCAGAGTTCTGCTGTCAAACGGCAGACAGCAGGTCACTGTCGTACGGAGGAGGATCACGGCCACGTGTGAAACATCCTGGCTGTTTGAGTTCTGAGTTGAAATCAGAATTCAGAATTCTGAGTTATTGACTTTGAACTTGGAACAGGCAGACATTTTTTCACATGTGGCCCTGATCCTCTTCCGTAACGTCCTGTATTGAGGATTTGCATGTTGAAGGAGTCTTGAAACCAGTTATCTCATTAACCACAGATGATGTCCTCGTACTGTGTAGTGGAAGCAGCGTTGCCGTGTACATGTCGTAATCAGGTACCAAAACAGAAGCTGCACGGTGGTTCACATCATGTATCGTTAAGAGCTCTAAGGAGAACAAAGGGTGTTCTCATTTATTGTCAGATAAATGGGGGGGTCAGGTTTTTCGTAATCAAAGCTTATAACACATCGTCTTTGTGCAGTGATTGCCAAAGTGTGTGTCAGCAAAGTGTTGTTGCTGCACAATAAGTTTTAAGCAATAGTTTACCATTTTGGGAAATAAGCTTATCAGCTTTCTGGCAGAGTTACAAGACTACAGCTAGCAACCTGGCTCAGCTGGAAGGTAACTAAATCCACCTTCATAGGATCATATATCCCTTACACTTTGGTTTTTGTACAGATTAAACAAGCAAATTCTACTGTAATGTGATAACTAGCTATCTTTATAAGCTCTTGTATGTGGAATTTGTTATCTTTGGACTGAAATAGGGTAGCGGTTTCAAGTCGCTGTGCTAAGCTAAGCTAACTGGCTGTAGGTTATAGCTTCAGATATGAGAACAGATATGAGAAGAGGGATTTCATTTATCATCCAACTCTCAGCCAGAAAAATATATTCCCCAAAACAATTGCTCTGACATTATCATTCACAAAAGACGTTTGAAAAGCATTGCATCATGTCCTACAAAGTCAGTCTAAGGGATTGTGTTTGCAAAATTAAAATGTGTTCTGACAGATAAAAATGTAGTCGTTTTAGAAAGGCTTTAAACAAGAATAGAACATCACAAATTAGAAATCAGCATCCATTAATAATACAGCTAAAATGAGACGCTGGATTATTACAAAGACCAATACAAAACATCCCATAAATGACCTGTGTACTGGTGAGACCAACTCATCTTAGCATTCTGTTTAAGTGCATTACATAACAGCGGTTAATACATAAGGTAAACAGCCACCATAGACGCCATTTTTAAACACTGCTGATGCAGGTAAAGGGGGAGTACTGCTCAGTGAGGTTATGTGCAATCTTTCTTTATCATTCTCTGCTGCTCAGTGTTTTGTATCAATGGCTGCTCTTCTTGTTAAGTTGTACTTGTCTGAAAGTTTGTACACTTAAGTTAAAACGTGATCTGATACTTAATGATGGAGTATAGCTTGTCAGGAAGGTGGCTAAATGCTCCAAAGTTAGCGAGGGAAAAACTGGCATGGTCATTTTCAAATAGGTCCCTTTACCCCCCATCTAAAGATATCTGAATGAAAGGGGCAGCCTCTAGCCCCCCCCCCCCCCCCCCCCCCCCCCCCCCCCCCCAGTATGAGCCATTACCTCATGTTGGCTGAGTCCTACAGCGGCCCTTTGCTGCGTGTCATCCCCCATCTCGCTCCCCCTTTTATGTTTATCCAATGTCTCTATCAAATAAAAGTGAAAAACAGGTTTGATGGGTGCCCACGAGTCTCCCCTTCATGTGTCCACTTTATGCTAAACCCATGCAGTTTGGGCAATAACCATGCGGTTTTTCTCATGCAGAATAAATGTGGTATTTTCACCTATTCTAAAATGGTGTATTTGAATATTTTTGCATACTGGAATCTGCATCTTGGAATTGCATACATTGGGTGTGACTGGAACACTGGGACTCTTGTGGACTCCATGAGAGACTGGGGTGGGGACTAACATCATCATACGTGTGTGATGAAAGAAAAAATGCTATGGTGTTCCTCAAGGTCTTTGTGTCCTAATGTGGTATTTGAGGGATTTCTGATACTTTTTAATCAATACTTTGAGTGGTACAAAATGGTTAAATTGTGCACCCACTCTGTATAAAAAATAATTATCAACTCAAATCTGCTGCAACAACTTGAGATACATAAGTGAGCCTTCATAAACTCTACTAAGCTCTTATACACTTTCACAGTTAATGAATTAATTCATATCTGGTTTATAACTAGAAATACTTGACACAGTTCTGAGCCCCATGTCAAATCAATTGTCAGGCCCCCCCCTTTCAGACGCTGTGTACCACTTCTATGTGGACTCTACTGTTGACCTGCCATTAGGCCCTAAACATCCCCTGTCCCCCAACCCTGCCCCTCTAGGAAAACAACTAATCGATTATGGAGAAAATCCTCAACGGATTTATTGATACTGAAAATACCTACTAATAAAAGGGATGCATCTGATCATTTTAAATATTTTCAAAATTAGTAGGAGATATAAAATCTTTGCAAAGCGTTCCAAATTATGATGAAGACCTGCTCTTTATTTCAGTGTTGAAAATGCTCAGAGGGAACATCGGTTTTAGGAAACCAGCATTATCTCACAAGAAACAATACAATTAGAATCGCAACCCTTCCAGTCCTCGTTCATGTTATGGTTATGAAAACCAGCCCAGCACACAGATAAAGATCCAGTTCAAAGACTTGATACACATTTGTAACAGTCACAAGATGTAATGCACTGAAAGAAGCGGTCCCGCTAGAGAGGAATAAAGCTCTGCATTGTAGCTATTTACATGCTCACATTCTCGACAGGCTGTGTAGGCTGGGGGGGGGGGGACGCGTTCACTGCCCCACTCTCTCACATGCCTCAGTCTCCTCCACACAGATGCGTTTGTGTGAAACAAAGGACATCTTCACAAACATCCCAACCACTGGTCTGTAAGCAGCTTCAGCTGAATGGTACAGATATGCCAGAGAACTCTGATCGATAAACTATTGGAGTTTGGTTAGTGTGGCCTCATTTCTGCATCTACATGTAAATGGGCTGTGATTGTGGAGGAGCCACTTAGCATTTTCTCAGCGGTGTACTCTGAAACTGATCAGATCACATGATGAGCAAGGGAGGGCTGCCAGGCCCTTTTTTCTATTCTTCTTTCCACTCCAGCTAAACATCTTCAGACTGAATCTGGCATTTGGATATTTTATGTTGTCCTCACATGTTGCATAAAAGGTGTCCCTCAAGTTTCGGAAACCATCAGTAAAATTCTCCTGACGCTCTAGAGGACACGTGTCTTCTCAAGAAGAAGAAGAAAAAAAAAACTCCAGCTCTGTAATGAGGATGAAATGCTCGTTGAGCTCTGCTCCCGGTCCTGGAGGAAAACCTCCCCCTCTTGTCTACTCCCACATCTCCTCTCGGTTTTATGTCTGAAGGACTGGACGTTCTGCCCGCAAGATGTGTTGGGGGCTGTGGGGCGAGGCGGTCTGGGGGTCAGGTCAGGAAGGTTGGCGGTGCAGGCAAAAGGAGGGCGGGGGTCAGATGTGATCCTCGATGGGGAAAACCAGGCGCGTGCCGCGGCTCAGCAGCTCCTGCTCGCGGGAGTCCAGCTCGCGCTCCAGCGCCTCCTCTGAGGTGCTGCCGCTCCTTTTGCCGTTGGCGCTCCAGCCTGAGCCTCCGGCTGCGTCGGCGCCCGTCGCCCCGTTGGCTGTGATGGCAGTGTCGCCGAAGGTGAACGTCAGGTCGCTGTCGTTACGGAGGTCAGAGTCCTGGTCCCTCAGCCGCTCGTGGTTCTGAAAACACATTCACAGATAAACATGAGGGAAGGGATGTAGATAACACACACACA